>NC_065543.1:25508529-25811029 GCF_932294415.1 Quercus robur
CAACCACTACTAATAGTTTTCCATAAACTCACCCCATAGGAGACTGGAACAGGATTAGAGCACCAATCTCCCTCCTCAACTCCATATTTAGCCCTTATAACCCTTCTCCATAGCGCTTCTCTCTCTTACCCAAATCTCCACAACCATTTTCCCAATAGTGCTTCATTAAAGTATCTCAAATTTCAAATTGCTAGACCCCCAGACTGGATAGGAGAGCATACCTTGGACCAATTCACCAAGTGACGTTTAGAATCGTCTCCCAAACCACCCCAAAGAAAATTTCGTTGAAGTTGTTCTATACGATATGCTATATCTGCCGGAATTGGGAAAGGGGAAAGGAGATAAGTAGGAAAATTGGATAAAGTACTTTTTATGAGAGTAAGTCTCCCCCCTTTGGATAGATACAATCTTTTCTATCCTACTAACCTCCTCTCCACCTTCTCAATGATGGGATTCCAAACTGCTCTATTCCAATCCAAGTTTGCTATTGGTTATTAATGGGCAACCATTGCAAGGCAGCAACTTTTATTACCCAACAAGTTGACACTCAATGCATTATGCATTTAAAGAAATAAAGCAATTTGAACTCCTGCATTGCCCTATCTTAGAGAATTCTTGTAGGTGATTCCCAATGTAAGTTCATATATCTGCTTGTTTTGTTGCATCCATATCTTTATCGGTTATATATAATTTAATAAATATTAAAAAAACGTGTAGGGGAGGACCCAGGATCATTACTTTTGGGAGCCTTAAAAGAAACAGAAAAAGATGAGAGAGAGAGAGAGAGTTTGATTAATAGTGAGTTTAGAATTAGGAGAATCTGTGGATGGGTTTAGAATTTTTGAAAACAAAAGGGTTATGAGATTGTGATCGGAATTAAAAGGTGGTTCAATGAGTTATTTGATGCCTATTTGATAGAAGAAAGTTTGTGGGAATTTAGAGGGTTGTAAGGAAAAAAGAAAAAAGAGAATTTTATGTTGTTCAGGGAATGCATGAACAGTACCTATGAAGCGTACCACAAGAAAGAGAAGACAAGAAAAGAAAACACCAAAACCAACAAGCATCAATGCTCAAAATACTCAACAATCTTATATTTATCAAAACCAATTCTATTGATTACATTAAGCACAAAAAATATAAATAAAAACTCTTGTACTAGTAGTATTAGGGCTCCTAGTTTAAGTAGTAAACTAAAGCCTAATAAAAGACTAACTTGGACTTAAAGAAAATAAAACCTAAGATACTTAGAATCTCCAAGAAAATTCTAGACTCAATTAAACTACCAAATACCCTTATTTTGTAGAAGTCTTAAAAAATTACATATTTGCCCCTGACTACAAAAATAACCATCACTAATAAAATAAAATCTCAATTACAAAACCATTTTAACCCTACAACGGACTTCATGCAAATTTTACTTCAATGGACTTCATAGGTGGACCCCATAAAATCATTATTCAATAGGCAAATTTGAAAAGTGATAACACATCAATCTTTTATGGCTTCATCGCTATTGCCAAAAGGAAGATCGCTAATAAAGATTGTGTCTATTGTATGTATCAGTCATTCAATAAGGTACGAAGGGTCCTCTTACATTTATTCAATTAATGGTAATGCAACATGCATTTGTATTTATATGAACAATGACTGTGGAACTTACAACAGAATTCACATTAATAATTCGACTTGGAGAGCCTCTGATAAGAGATGGCAAAAGCAATACTGAAAGCAAAGCTGGAGCCAGATGATTTACTTGCATGTGTTCTTCATACCCATCTTTCGAAAATTTTTGAGGCTCTGGATACAAAATAGACAATGAGCATCATGTATTGAATGAAACAAAAATGACAAACATATTCAACTTCAATAGCTAATATTAAAATGTTTTTACTAGACCACTCAATGCTAAAGCACCCAATGAAATGCCAGATGGTAGAAAACTTATACAGATACAACAATTTCTTCTTGCCAGAGCAACATATCAAAGCAGGAAATGAGTAACAACATAAGATCCCAATCATGCGCATTGAGGGAAATGGCAAGACAACTTCATGTAATGAGAAACAAAGCCAGAATTTCTCAAATGGTTGGGAAACTACAACAAGGTGGAAAAGAAATTCTAGGCATCTGCAGAGCTTTAGACCTGCTGTCCAAGGAATTGCCTTTTTATTATTTCTTTCAAAGATTGTTATTTCCAAAGGGAGGGGCAAAAAAGAGGTAGTGACCTAACTCATCTAAGATTATTTTTTAGGCTTGATTCATCATAAGTTTTTTTTAAAGTCAAAATATAAAAACAACACCTGGTACACAGGAAGTGCGCTAGCAGTGTATCAAAATTAAAGAAAAGTACAGCATCATAAGCTACTGGGGGCAGTTTATTTTTTCTAATAATTCAATACAACAAGTGGAGGTGGGGGGATTTGAACTTTGGTTAAAGGACACCAGATAGTGCCATTGAGCTAGAAGGCTCTTAGCAAGTTAATGAGAGCTTACCCAACTTTAAAAATCTTCTAAAGATGTATCATGTTTGGACTTATTAGTGTAGTTGAGGGCACTAGACAAGCTATTGAGCTACCTTCAAGTTTTTCATTTTTATCAACTTTAAAAAGGAGTGAAATATAAAACAAAATAGATCCAGAGGTCCAACAAGACTCCACATAAGACATAGAAGTATGGCATTACATATGAAACCTTAGAAATTCAACATAAAATACAACCAACTTTACAAGTTTTTGTGCCCAATAAAGGTTTCCCTTCAAAAACCAATCTAAAACAAGCACCACATGCAATAGAATATACGAGATTTCACTCAGCTAAGTTTCATAACAACCAAGACACCTTCCCTAACCTTTTTTTTTTCTTGGATAATTAACAAAATTGCACTACCAATAGAGATATGAATTATGAAAATTTTGAGATAGGGATATGATTAATTTTACACGATCAAAAACATATATATTCTCCAAAGATTAGGAAGACATTCATCAGGTGTCATTTAAAAGAGGAGCTGGTCAATCACAATCCCAAAAATAGAAAGATTAACAAATTCCTTAAAGCAGGCCAATTTGGTAAGGAGAGGAAAAGATGCAGAGTTGTCCATGTGTTGGTTTGCAAACTTGTATAGAGTGCAAGAGAGGAGAAACACCCTATCCACCAGAAACCAAGAAGTTTATAGATGATTTTTAGGAACTGATTAGTAACCAGTTGTTCACACTGCAGCATCTTGAACAGTACCAAAAATAGTAGCATGAAAAATAACCAGTAATCCTTTGTTTTTTTACACCTTTGTTAGTCTGGCATCAGTAGGCTCTTATCACCAAGAAGGTCTGGTGCCACGATATTAACTGGCCTGTAGTACAGTCCATATTATGAACTGCCCTGTAGTACAGCCAGAAGGGATCACAACAATGCAACTTAAATTGGTTTCCTTACTGTTCTATATTTAGGGTAGATTTAGGACAGGGGAATAGGGATTCAGAGCCCAATCAAATCTTGGACAAATTTTGAGTCAATGGATCAGGTTCTTTAAGTCAGAGGAAAGATAGGATTCATTATGAGTAAATCCACTTGGTAGAGGAATACCAAAAATAACATAAATAGAAGTAGTTAAATAATGACATGTCAATTAAGGAAGTACAAGAGAGTACAACTTTGAATAGAATAGAATGACAGAAAAGACGTGGTAAACCCGACTAGTGTATTTACTTTTGGGACTAAGTTTTGGTTTTTGTTATTGGATCATGTTCCTCAACCATCACCACTGCCTAGAGTTTTAAAAAATGCTGCACCATCACTAGAAACTGAATTTAACATTTTTATAGCAGGTGCCTCTCTATGTTGCACACAATCTATAGATAATACTCAATCTCTTTGAATGACCGGCACTCTCTATAAGGTTTCCCACCCTATAGAGAAGTTAGATATCCTGTTGCAATGACCAGCACTTGGTTACTTCAAGCTTACCTCTCAAACTCAAGTCGAGTTTAGGTTACCAATGTCCAGTGAGCTCAGCTTGAATTAACCATGTTTGAACTTTGGGCTTTTTCATCCAAAGTGTGTCAACAAGAAACTTGAGTACCCAATTCATGGATCACAGTCACAACTCTCTCTCTCTCTCTCTCTCTCTCTCTCTCTCTCTCTCTCACACACACACACATGTAATTACCAAGGAATAAATCAACATCTTTGCCAAACTATGAAATCAAAGCCCCTAAAATACTGAATTACGAATAATTCAGTAGTTTTATTGCCTAGAAATTATATTAATGGTCTAGAATTAACAAACCGGCAAAAATAAAGACTGTCATCTTACTAGGATTCAAAGTAATTTAGTCAAAGTAATCATAGATTACATGTGTTCCAAAATAACTACTAAAATAGTGCTGTAAAAAGAGGAGGATTAACATTTAAAAGAAGAAGGTACCTCCGATGGAAAATATTCCGGCATTGTTAATAAGAACATGTAAAGGTCCTAAACGTGCATTCCATGCTTGGGCGAATCTGGCGACGGAATCCAATGAGAGAAGATCGAGTTCCATAACCTTCAAAAATAAAAATAAATAAAAAGCATAAGAGGAAGCAAATTTATGAGAGAGAGAGAGAGAATTGAATTGAGCAGGACCTCAATATTGAGAGGGAGAGCCAATCCTCCTCCGGAAAGGGACCATTGGTTTTGCCAATCGAGGATCAATTGGTGAGCGGCCTTAGGGTTCCTGACAGCCATGATGACGTGTGCCCCTGCCTCCGCCAATTGCCTAGCGGTTTCACGGCCAATGCCACTGGTGGAGCCGGTGACTATGCAGGTGAGATCGTTGAGCCCGGGAGGCAAAGGCATGGGGTTGTGCAAGTGGCTTGCCGAGATCCTCTGGAACAGCATTTCGTATATCAAATACATCCAACCTCTCAACCATTCTATCCATCCCAAACCCTCTTTCTTTTTCTGCTTCCGCTTCGTTGCCATCGAAACTAGAAACTATAACTCTCTCTCTCTCTCTCTCTCTCTCTCTCTCTCTCTGTAGGCTCAGCTCACTGCTGCGTTGACCATTTACCGATAATTTTTAGTTTATGGCTACTATTCTAAAACCACATTATTAATGCTTTGATTGGAATCGGATGCGGTGGGAGTGACTAGAGAGTGGTCAGACTCAAACCATCTCCATAGTATCTCCAAATTTATTTATTTATATATATATATATATATATTTTTTTTTTTTTTTATATATTTATATATATATATTTTTAGAATCCGGCCTAGGCCTATAAATTAAATTCAGAAGAATACGAGGATTCAAGGCTATATTTGGCAACATGTAAATTATTTTTTGTGTGTAAAATATTTTTTAGCGTTTAGTTGCATTCTGAAAATTATTTTAGAAAATATTTTCTGATATTTGGTAACATTCTGAAAATGCAAATTTTCTACTAATTTTTCACATTTTCTCGGCTTCTAAACAAATTTTATAATAGAAAATTTCAATATATAAACTTAAAGAAACAAAAATCAAAATAAAACCATTCATTAAACTCTCAAACTTGGTCAAATTGAGAGAGGGAGGAAGAAAGAGTAAGAGATTGAGGGAAAGAAAGAGGTAGATCGAGAAAGAGATAGAAATCAAGTCAGGGGGGAGGGGGGGTCAATCTAGAGGCAATGACAACGATCTTTAGAGGTGACAACAAGATTGGTCATGGGTGGGTCGATCTAGAAGGCGGTGGCGATGAGATCAAGAGAGGTGGAAGAGACGAGCTACAAGGCGGCGGCAACAAGAACAAGATGACAAAGCTCCAATCTAGATGGCGGTGACGACGAGCTTTAGGTGGCTATTATGAGTCGGCGATTGCGATGAGATTGCCCTCGGTTCAAGCTCTCTCTCTCTCTCTCTCTCTCTCTCTCTTTGAGTGTGCGAGTCTGGAAAATGATTTGAAAGTAAATGAGAAGAGTAAAACATTTTACAAGTCAAAGAGCTTATTTTATGGTCAAATTTTATTATTTTCAATTTGACTTTATTTTACATGTGCACCCAAACATGCATCAGGATGTAAAATATTTTCCTAATTCCATTTACACCCGAAACAAACACAGCAAAAAACAAAATGTTTGGTGGAACATCCTCCATCCAGATTAACAAAGAAAAAGGAAATCTTGCTCTCCTGCCTAAAGGAAGAGCCATATAATTGCCCTACCGCCTAACATGAGAGAGAATGAGAACTTAAAGCACTCAAAATAGACTTGATGTCTTTTATAAAATGACCCAAAGGAGCTAAAGACAAGACCCCCTTTGACAAAGATTCAATGACTAGCTCCGAATCACCTTCAAAGATAGAGTAAGTTAGCCCTAGCTCTTAGATAAATTGATAGGCCCTCTTAGCAACTAAGAGCATCTCCAGCAAATTCTTCAAATTTTTGTACTATTTGGTGAGTGAACAGTGACTTTTACCTTTTATTTACCCACTTTATAAAATACATTTTCTAACAAATTCTCTATATTTTCTCTATTTAATTAAAATATTATTTCTTCATAATTTCTTTAATATTTTTTTAGTTCTTCTTTTACTCATGTTGGCATAAAAAAGTTAGCTCTAGAATTTTTCAATGTGATAAATTCTTTTGCTAATCTACAGTAACTCATCAAACTTGATGAGTTACTATTCATGAGTAAAAATCTTTTTGAGAAGTAGAGAGGCTGTTGGAGCAATGAATTATGGTTTCATTCTCTATTATAGAGAGAATTTTGGGTTTAGCTATACCATTGGAGATGCTCTAATAGCTCCAGCAGCTCAACTGAACTAAGAAAAGTTAGGTTATATTTGGTAACGGTTTTCGGTTTCTATTTTTAAAAACTTGTTTTTGGGAATATAAAGAAAAAAACAATTTTCTTGTATTTTTGAAATCAAAAACATGTTTAGTTAGTTGAAATTAAAAAAAAATAGTTTTTTGGAAAAAAAAAATTAAAAATACTAAAATATGTTGTTATTAGGATTTGAACTATAATGCTAACTCATTAAATGAGATAGATTCATTAAATCAAATGCATGTTTTTTTTTTTACTTTTAAAAATTAAAAACTGAAAACAACATTTTGCATTTTTCAGTTTCCTTCACAAATTGAGTTTTGAGAACAATTTTTGTTATCCATTTTGAGTTACCAAACAAATTTTTTAGTTTCAAAAATAGAAAATTGTTTTTGAAAATAGAAAATAAGGGGAAAAAATAGTTACCAAATATACCCTTATTTTTTCTAACAGAGCTACAAGCACCTCACCCTTCTCATTCTGAACAATTACCCCGATTCCCGCCTCGTTTGAATCTAAAAACATTGCACTGCCGAAGTTTGTCTTCAAACCATTTAGTTTTGGAGGTCTCCAAATTTTTGTACTATATAAAGAGTGAATGGTTATATTTACCTTTTATCTACCTACTTTTTCAAATACACTTTTCAACAAACTCTATATAATTTCTCTATCTCATTAAAATATTATTTCTTCATTCATTCTTTATTATTTCTTTAATCTTTCTTTATTATTTTTTTAATCTTTCTTTATTCTTCTTTTATTCATTCTCAACTATACTATATTTTTAAATTGCATAGCGATAACATTTTCAAATTTTTCAATAGTCATATTTCTCATATGGTAATTTGTTCATTCTAAAAAAAACAAATGGTAATATTTTTTAAGTGTTTTTTATTCTTATTATTCATTAAATTATAATCAATTTCCTTTAAAAAAAAAACTTAAATAAGCTTAATTTAAGGGATTATTGTTATCATTATTCATCAACTTATAACCAATTTTTCTTAAATAAGACTTATCGTTAATTTTTTTAACAAAATAAGAATGATATCCATACGTTTTATTCCAATTACATATAGGCCATTCATTTTTTTTCCACAAACCCTTTCATTCTCGTCAAACAGAGAGAGAGAGAGAGAGAGAGAGAGAGAGAGAGAGAGAGAGAGAGAGAGAGAGAGAGAGAGAGAGAGAGAGAGAGAGAGAGAGAGAGAGAGAGAGAGAGAGAGAGAGAGATAAACCAAATCTCAAAAAAGAGAATAGTCATTCGATCAATGGAGATCAACCAAGTTAGATCGGATTTCACCATCCATCGTCGCCTTTCCACCACCGCTCATCCTCTTCCCCATTGCTAGTGGATGTGCACGCATGCTAGTGCCTAGAAACCTAGATTTAGGGTTCTTCATGTTTTGCTTGCTTTGTTTAGTTTTTATCACATGTTTGGGTTCTATTTGGTTTAGTTTTGCATGTTTAGGTCATTAGGTAACTGAGATAACATGTTTTATTTGCTTTATTATTAGATGAATGATTAGGGTTTATGTGCTTTAAAGAATAACATGAACATGCATAAAATATGAATATGCATTGATGCATAGGTGGTGTGGTGTAGTGAGGTACGTGAGGCAAGCCATGCATATGAACATGAACATGCATTTAGTTGATTAACATGAGATGATTGAATAACATGACGAGCATGCTTGGATGAATATTATGATGCCGTGCTTGAGTGATTGAACAAGCTTGTTTAAATACCATAACAAATATGCTTGAGATGCCTTTTGCCTTGTAAATGTTTGTGATGTGTTGCTGCCTTATGATGTCGTGCTACCCTTAAATATATGTTGCTAGACGAATGATAGGGTCTTATGCCATGTTTGAATGTGGGACAATAATTGGGCATTAGATGCATGTTTGTGTGTGTGTGTGTGTGTGTGTAGAATAAACATATTAAAGGACCCTTTGATGAGATTAGGATTTGGAAACATAATAAGTGAAGGCCGACCCACAGGTCAGATGGGGTTGTGTGCCTAACACCTTCCCATCCTCATACCCAAACTCCGGACACGTGCTCTAGTAAAGATCAATCATTCCACAAGGACGCTGTATATATAGTTCCTAGACCTAATATTGGTGGCAACTCCATCTTCACCCTTAGCCTAGTCAACTTCAGGCCAAGGCATACTTCGGACAAGGAAACCACTTATCGCGGCCACTTGCGCCTATACATATTATTATAAGAATCTTGTGAAATTATTATGACATTTTTTTTGTGTCCCTAACATTATTCATTTAATTTAATTTTTTATTTTTTTGTATGTACTAGATAGTATTTAATTATTAACAATCTTATAGGTATATAAATATCCCTATTATGAAATATTTTGGGGCCTTGATCCACTTAGGGGAGTTAGGCAAGCTTAAATGGCCAAGTGGTAGGTGTGGGCGCAAGTGCCTACGATGGGCTTTGGGTTTCTTGTAGATATCTCATTTTGTACCCCTTACGACTCGGGCCCTCGTTCCCTAATGATGCCAAAATTCAAAGACCCAAAGTTGGTTTAGGGCCTAATCAGATTACAAATTGACTTAAGAGGTATTAAAATGGAGAATATAACTTTTTAATGAGCAAAAAATCTATTTTTAGAAAATAACGGCCAAAGGAAATCCTCAACTTGCGTACACACCCTTGAAGCTTGCGTACACAAGCACGAGCCTGCGCATGCAGGTAGGGTTTCAGAAACCTATGAAAAGCAAGTTTTCTACATTAAGGATTGAGAATTGGAACGAAACCAACATCATTTAGAAGCTGTTCCAAACCCCTATTTTCACAATATAAATAGCCATACATGGTACATTTTCAAAACATACATAAATCCCATGGGAAAATACTAAGATTCAATAGAAATAGTGAATCAAAGAGGGAGTTTTTTACAAAACATCCCTAAGTCAATTTTATTTGATTAAGGCATTTTTTGGCCTTGATCTTTGAATTTTAAGACTACTAATCGCATTTTTATTGATTTGTAAATAGATTTGACTAAAGAGAATGGTCAAAAATCAAGCCTAGGAGCTTTTTACTTTGAGGTATTCTTTTCAAGCTTTCTCTATTATTTGTGCTTTTGATTCTGTTTTTGATCTTTTTTATTTTTATTTTATTTTATTTTTATGTTATAACATGTTTGTTTAGATTAGGGTTTTGCTTCCCCTTTGTTTTGAGATGATAGGATGTTATATTTAAGTTTTAAGTCTTTTTCTACTTTTTTGTTTATGGGTTAAGGTTTACAATGTGTTTGCATGTGTGTGCTTCTTGCATGAGAATGCAAGCTCGAAGTATGCGTATGCATACAACTGGCCCGTCTACGTAGGTCTATGTATGCACATGCATATTCATGCCTAGAAACCCTAATTTAAGTTTTATGCTTTTGTTCCTTCTTTTAATTTACATCATATGCCTTTGTTTTAACCTTCTTGTATGCTTTTGAGTTCTCATTTTCTCTGTTTACATGTTTGTTTGTTATTGTATGCTAGATTAGGGTTTTCTCTTAAAGTTTCTTACTTTGATGCTTTACCATTCATTCACATGTTCATGCATGATGTCATAGGTGCTGAGTTGTTGCAAGGTAAGTAAAGGTAAGTCATGCATTCACAATGTACATGCATGGTCTAGTTTAGGTTAATGATACAATTGTGTTCTTAATGCTTTGGGTGATAACATGATTTGTCTTGTTTCTACCTTGATTTGATGTTCATATGCTTCTGCCTTGGATGGGATATGATGATAAGATGGTAGTGGCATACTAGGGTTTATGTTATGCCATGCTAAATGAATGCTAGGATGATTTGACATGTATGCTAGATGTGACATGTATGTTCACAATGTGCTGACACGCTCCAACCAATTTTTGAGATATCTCAACCGTTTTAACTCTGATTTCAACTCATGAATAGTCATTAAAAAAGGATTTTAATAATCTTTACAATGACGCTGGCCTCAACCCGTTCTAACAGACAAATCAAAATTATGGTTTTTGGTGTCCTTGAGAGTCAACCTCGGGTCAAACTTTGTCAAAATTGATGAAAATTTTTGAGTAGCTTGCGTTTGATGTAAAAGCAGGAAAAATGTTGTTTTGGTATGATTTTGACCAACTTTAACTTTCGGTCAGCCCAGGGTTAACCAGGGGTATTTTAGTCAATTTGACCTGAAATGACACTTCAAGTGCTTCAATGTCCGAACGGATTGTGCCATGTTAATCTAGATGTTTTTGTGGCCCCATGGAGAAAAGTTAATATTTTTGAAATTTTTGGGGTCCAGCATGCAAATTGAGGGCGGACAATATATAGTATCTATAGTTAGGATTTATAAATGGAACACATTGGAGCCAAACTTCTCCATCCCCAGCGGAGTCGCCGTTATGGGTGCAAGGGACCATGATGAGTTTGTGCTTTTCCAAATTTGTGGGAAGTACGCCTTGGCCTAAGGTGGACCGTGGCAGAGGGTGTAAATGGAGTCATCATTTAGATTAGGTCTAGGAACCATAAATGTAGTGCCCTTGTGGAAGGATTGATCTTTAGCGGAACACATGTCTAGTGTTTAGGTATGGGGATAGGAAGGTGTTAGGCTCCCAACCCCACTGACCCGTAGGTCAGCCTCCACTCATTGTGTTCTAAATCCTATTCCCATCAAAGGGCCCTCTAATATGTTATTCTAAAATCACACACACTAACATGCATCTAACATCCAAACATGACAAATGTCCCCCCTCATCCATAGCATAACTTTACCATTCATTTAGCAAAATATATTCAAGGGCAGTAAGCATATCCAAGGTGATGGCATTAACAAGGTATTTAATCAAGCATATTCAATCATTCAAATATAGCATCATGATATTCATCAAAAAAGGAGACCAATCATCATATTCAAAGATGCATGTTCATATTCATATGCATGACTTACCTCACTTACCTCGCTGCACCAAAACACCTCAGTACCTATGCATCAATGCATATTCAAGTTCTCATAAATGTTCATGCGATTCAACTAAGACATAAGCCCTAATTATTAATCTATCAATCCAAGCATGTGAAACAAGTTATTATACTAACCCTAATTCTAAACATGTGAAAACTAGACTCAACAAGACATAAACATGTGATTAAAACTAATATAAACAAATAAAAAACAAGAATCCTAAATCTGCGTTTCTAGGGCACGATTATGCGTCTGCAGACATGAAGTATGCATACACATGCCTCGAGTATGTGTACATGTGCATAAAGCATGTGCACGCATACATGCCTAGAAACATAGTTTTAAAGCACAATCAAATAACAATCAAACAAAACATAGCTTGCTTCTAATATTTAATTCAACCCTTCATTCAAAACATGGTAAGACACAACAAAACAAAATCAAACAAAGAAAAAAAATATTTCTAAGCATGTATAACAAATAAATAAAATTAATAACAACATGAACACAAGTTATAAAAATCCAAATCAAGGAAAAACCATGAAGAGAGACTCACCTTGTTTATGGAACACAATTTGAATGATATTTAACCGGTTTCTCAGTACCTACACAACAAGATTCAATGAGATATCAAGGAAATTAAAGGATTCAATAATTTATAGGTAATCACAACTCAAAATTAAAAAAAAAAAAAAAATTCTTGAAAAAGCTTTAGAAAGAATGTTTGAAAAACGTTTCTTGGAATGAGATCAATAGTTTATGCCCTAATGAGTAATAGAGAAAGGTTTTGAAGAACAAAAAAATGTTCATAATCTGTGAGTGCAGAAGATGTAGAGAAAAGAAAGAGTTTTTGGAAAAGTTTAGGTAAAAAATCCACTCTTTCTAGCTAGGGTTTGAATTTGGAGGCATAAGATTGTATTAATATGTTAAAACTAGGGTTTTCATTCTCATTTAGAGGGTTTTGGACATTCCCGAGGTTCTAGGGGTTGGGGTCCATCAAGGAGGGAGGCTTTGGACCCCAAAAATTGATGTTCTAAGGTTTTGGAAATGAGTGAGCGTACGCATGCTTGGGCATACATACGCATACTTGATTCATATGTATACATGCTCCCAAAAAACCCTAATTTCGACTACTCTGTTGGCCCAACTTTAAACAATAATAACTTACTCAATATAAATCTAGATTAGACAAAACTTATGTTCAAATTGAAGCTCAGGATGTTTGATTTTCAATGAAACAAATTGAACTCAAAAATTCATTATAGATCAAAATTTATGGTCAAAACAGTGACTAAATATTTTTTTCAATATCGTTTTCAAGCGATTTCAGCACTTTTGAATTGTGATTACTTCTAAACTATTAAAATAATTTCAATTACCTTTTGCAAGTATATCAAGCTTATCCTTGGGAATGGAGATTGTATTGGTATAGAAAGCACGATATTTTAAGTTGTTTCATAATAATTTTAAGTTTTTAACAAAATATATATCAATTATCCGAGTCAAATAAGAATTTCCTATAATCAATTTCAACGGTAAAATCTGATGAAGTAAAGATCAGAGTGTCAGACCTTCTTCTTTATGGTAAAATTGACCTCATCTTCATATGATGAACTGATCAGTAGCCTTGTAGGGGACTATACTAGTAAGCCCATAAAATAATAATAAAAATTATTATTAAAATAATAAATAAAATAGTATGGAGCTAGAAAAATCTTAAGAGGAGCTAGAGAGTATATAGACGCGCCCTGTAAAACGATGGGTACTTGCTGCCAGCTATAACTAATTCTTCTAATTGCACAAAGTGTAACAAACCACCGCGTAACAATTCTCTCTCTCTCTCTCTCCAAAAGGCGGGAAAAAACTGATTGCACTGCTCATTCATGCCCATACACACGCACAAGTATATATATATCGGTCAGTCACTCCATATATTTTTCTTTAACTGTTCTCTCTCTCTCTCTCTCTCTCTCTCATTCTTCTTCTTCAACCAATTGTAGCTTGCATAATCTCTCTCTCTCTCTCTCTCTCTCTCTGTGTGCAGGGACAAGAATCAGCTATTGTTTAGGTAATATTTACTTTACCTTTGATTTTTGATAGTTAAAAAGAATCCTTTAGTTGGTGATATATTTCAATTCAACGTGTGTGTGTATATATATATATAAATGCCTCGATCTTGAATGTTGAATATATATAACTCGATCTGAATTTGCGTGTATATATTATGGTTGAGCATGCATGCAGGAGGGAAAATAATTTGGAAGGAAATTATTAGATCAAAATGAGACCAGGATGGGCAGTGAAGGCGATCTTAGTGATAATCATCACATCCATTTTGATCCGTTGCGTCTCCGCAACCAACCACACCGTCGGTGGATCTTCCGGTTGGGATTTGGCTTCCAATCTCCAAGCCTGGTCTTCTGCCACTACCTTTCACGTCGGTGACTTTCTCGGTGCGTACCTAACTACATTTTAGGTTGATTTTCACAATTCTATTATATCTAGATTTAACCATTTAATAAACTGAAAATAAATTCTTTTACGAATCAACAGAAAATCTGGTTTATGAGTTTCGTACAAATTAATTTGTCTCTCTCTTTTCTTTTTTCTTTTAATTTTCTCGGAAACCAAACGCTAACTATCTTGCTGTGTGATTTTCTCGGACGAAAAAGTGCGCTTAGGTCTTAGGCTGTGGTCACTGATCTAATCAATTAGTCTAAAATCAACCTTGAATCTAGTACGTACCAGTGCAAACTCGCAGTTTGTTTAATTAAGGGCATTTTTGGAACATCGGAAAAATGTTGACTTAACGCAAATTAACTGTAGTTGATGATATCCATTCAACTCAAAGCGCTATAAAAAGTACTTAACAGATTACCAATTGAGTTTACTCTATATTTTATATAAAATAATAAATTATGTATTTGTATATATATATATATATATATATATATATATGTATGTAATTGAGTAATAGTTATAGTTTTTTTTTTTTTTTTTTTTTTTTTGAGAATGGAGTAATAGTTGTAGTTGATGTGCTTGAAATAATAAAAATATAATTATTGATTGGTTGGTTGGGTAAATAATAGTGTTCATATACACGCCGGTCCACGATGTATTGGAAGTGGGGAAATCGGATTTCGAAATGTGTCGCGTATCACATCCATTGAATGCGTACCGCGACGGAGAGACGGTGATCTCGCTGAGCTCGGAAGGCAGCAGGTACTTCATTTGCGGGCGACATGGATACTGCGACATGGGCCTCAAACTTCAACTCCAAGTTCTTCCAAGTCTCAACACTACTACTGCTAGTACTATTGCTCCTGCTGCTGGACCATCTGCTCATGAAACTCTTCCTCCTCCTCCTCAACCCAGCTCATCATCAACCTCGCCTCTGTCGCCTATTAATTCTAATTCTTCTTCTTCTGCTGCTGCGTGCTGCCATGTGAATTCATCCCGCTCCCTCATCAACTGGTGGTCATGCTTCCCCTTCATTACTACGCTACCGCTGCTGCTGTTGCTGAGTTCATAATGCTGCCTCTATCTCCTACGTCCATGTATGCATGATCTCATTCACTTTGTCTACTCTTGATCATTTTGGTGACCCTCTCGCTCACTCTTTCAATGTTTCTCACCTCATCTCATCTCATGTGTGCTCTTGTTAATACTCTCTTACTTGTACACTATTTTACTTGACAGTTGAAGAAATAATAATCCCCCACCCCCGCCCGAGTGACTCATTCCTTAAAATGATTGCCTTTAATTTCATATTCAGTCTGCATATATTCTGCTATTCTTTCTTTAATTTGTATATGATTGTTTATTCTCTAATCTTTTGTTACTTTCCCCCCAACTATCTTTACGCATGAGAATGCAATTAATGATGCCATATTTTTCCAGTTCTGTCTTAAATTTTTGTTGATCATGATTACCACGTCATGCATTACTTTGACCAGACGATCTAGGTTAATTTGGGACCCAACTGCCGTGTGGATGACATTTTTCTTTGCAACTTTCTGCGCAATTAGGCGTTATTTGGTTCATATTTCGGCTACTTTCGTTAGAGATACACTAATGTTTTGCTACCAGAATCCTTATACGCTTATATTAATCACCTTATTTCATTGAACTATATCCTTTCCCACCTTTTGGAACAAAGAAAGATTCATTGAAGGTTTGTATGTAGTTGGAGCTCTCCCTCTAAAATTTTTGACAGGTGATCTATGTTACTGCGTTAAAATGATAAATAATAATTCATGAAGTAACAATTACTTTTATATGAGCTTATCACCATCATTATTTTAAAAGGTACAATTCAATAAACTGACCTATATGAAAAATAGAATTATATAGCAATAAAAGGGGAAATCTATCGATAGATTTCCCTTTTTAATGCTATATAATTCTATGGATAGATATCATTTTTGACCTAGACTACCATGTTTGATGTGGTTTACGTACATATATTCTTTCTTGCCAAATAGTACGATACCGCAATGATTGAAGTTTATTTTAAATTTTTTTTTTTTTTATATTCACATTTAGTGCATGAAGATGGGATTTTTTTTTTTTTTTTTAATTATAAGAGAAAGAAACTGTTTAATTGATTGAAAAAACATGAATATAAAGTTAGTGAAGCCCAGTGACACAATTATAGTTATTGTGTGAAAAGCTAACAATTATGTTCCAAAAGCTTTATGACATAATTGGCCCCCATTCACAAAAATACTTACAGGTCTAAGGGAAAAATAGTTCAAATTGTGGAATTAGATAATTTAGATGATATTGTAATTAATTATCTTAGAAAAGAATAAATTGTGTCCCAACCTTTAGGAGAGAAACAAAAAGAAAATAAAATGAGAGGCATTTTTGTAATGTTGTTATAATTGGACTGTAAGGCCTCTGGGCGTCATACAAAGTTAGTTGTACTTCATAACTTTTTAGGCCCATTAAACCTACAGAATTGCTTCTTTTTTTTTTTTTTTTTTTTTTGGGTAAAATATAGAATTGTTTTCAACTTCGAGTCTCAGTTGCTCTTCCTTTTAAAAAAGAATAAAATAAAATAAAAATTTACCATGGCTCAGTTGGATTTTTGGACTGATTAGAAATGTATGATTTGCACGATCCAACAAAAAAATGAAGTTACAGTTCTTGAGTGAAAGATTGATGATTATGTCATTTATGCACAAAATATTTGAGCGTCAAAGAAGGAAAATGTTGTAGTTGCAAAATTAGCAAAATGTTGTAATTTTCTTTAAAAAAAAGTATTACAACTGAAAGCACAATTAGTGCGAAAACACTAATACTTGTTTAGACCCCAAAATTTAAATTACAGTTTAATTACTTTCATTCTAATTTATCTAAGTGTGAAACAAAAGTAAATGAAGCGCAATAAACCGGAACACTACTCTAAAGAGAAAGCAAGTACAATAAGCGATAAATGTAAAACTTAAGAGTAGGAAAGAGAAAAGCAAACACAAGATTAAAGTGAGACGTGTTATCGAAGAGGAAACCGAAGTACTGTAGAGAAATGATGTAGAAGATTGTGGGTAAACAATATCTAACTCTTAAGTGTTTGGCCAGGGTTTTTGAAAGCTCAATTAGTGAGAAAACACTAATGCTTGTTTAAACCCTGAATTTTAAATTACGGCTTGATTGTTTTTACTCTAACCTATGTAAGTGCGGAACGAGAGTAAATGATACACAATAACCGAAACTACTCTCTAAGCTATAATCACAAGCAAGTAAAAATAAATATAAAACTTAAAGAGTAAGGTAAGAGAGATGCAAACGCAAGATAACACCGAGACGTGTTATTGAAAAGGAAACCGAAGAAAATGGCAAAAAAATCTCTCCGCGACCCTCCAAGTTGAAATCAATCCACTAGTGAATAAGTTGGAGTACACTAATATCAAAAAGACCCACCAAGCCTAATCTACCCAATGTACTTGAGCCCTTCAAGCTCCAGCTACCAACAGACTTCTTGAAGTCTTGTTTTCACTAGTTATCTAGATCTCGTAATACCGCCCGATTGCATCTGCCAAGCCTCACTAGCTTCTTTTGGCAAATCCCAAATGTTTCCCAAGTTCCAAAATACTCTCTACACTTTGAATAGGTGTGAGTTGTATTTGGATACAAATCTCCTTTCAAGATATAACAATGGGAGAGCGAAGAAGAAGAGACTACAATGATTTCTTACTAAAGGATGAGTAGCTCTTTCTCTCTAAAAGGTGGGTGTGTTGTAAAAACCTCTCTAGGGTTTTTCTTTGAATAGCCTCCTTACACTTTTGTGGGTAATGATGGTATATATAGTATGAGTGAAGGATATAAAAGTCACACTTAAAATCCTCCAAGCAAAGAGTTTCACCGGTTGCTCTCAACTTGGCTTGAGTCGGGAAGTGACATGTGAAATACAGCTTGACACTTGACTCTTTCGCATCCAACATATGCTTCTGATGTGACTTTCGCGGGTTGCACAACTTGTGAGATCAACTTCTTGAGCAATCTTCACCAATTTAATACTAAACTCATTACAATAAATCCCACAAAATACAATGAAATAAATTTATGCAACTACAATACTTTTTATCATGGAATAAAACCAGTACAAATGTTATGTGAAAAACAATAACTTAACAATCTCCCTCATTGGCTATTTTCGTGACAAAAACTCCCTATAACGTACTCTAGACATAAATATGAGTTTAGGAACAATGGCAAAACTCACTCATACCTAAATCTAAAACTTGTAATTAACTTGGAACACAATAGTTGTAACCTAAAATACTTGCACAAAACACATTAGACTCTTAAGGTAAAGCAAGTAATAAAAGAACAAGTCTAATGTAACAAATAAAATGCAATCAAGTAAACAAAAGATATAAGAATATATAGCATAACTTGATCAAACATGAACAATCATTAAGAAATGACCACAATGAACATTTAACAAGTAAACGATCATCCGGACACGCAAGCAATTAAGGGCAGTGCAAAAATTAATTGCATGTCCAACAAGCACATGATGCATTAAAGAAACTAAGGTAAGAAGCAATAAATAACTAAAAGCATCAAGAAACGGCTAAACACATAGTACTAAAGTTTACTGAGTTTTAAACTAAAGTAAACTAGAGTACTAAAAGCTTTAAAGTAAAGCAATGTAAATAGAAACATATTAGGCAAAACTGTAAGGTTGAATTTATTCAACCATCTAATTGGCTTTATTCCGTGCCAAATTTGCTTGTAATTCAGCATTTAGTAACCCTGTATTTAGGTGGGTTTGTTGTAAGGGTAGTGAGTGAGATAGTGTGAAGATTGCTCAAGAGTGTGCAAGAAAACAGAGTGTCGCGGCTGGGACTCGCGACTGGTCTCGCGGCTTCAACCCGCCAGAAGATGCACACGTGCCAAGCATGCTGGAAGATGAACAGTCATGCTAGCTGGAGCACTACAGGACAAAACAGGACAACTGGCCATACGGTTAACTCGCGACTGGAACTCGCGACTTAGTCAAGCCGCGAGGTCAAGCCGCGAGCCACCCCTGTTTTGGAAAAAACCTGACGTTTCGCATTCCACTCCTCTCCAGTATAAATACCCTTTTAACCCACGTTTGAAAGAGAGCTTCCAGAGAGAATTTTGAGAGAGAAACCCTAAAGAAAAACCAGATTGTTTCACCCACAATCTCTACCTTAGAGTCTCATCAAATTCCCTCACTCTCTTCCTCTCCATTGTCAAATCCTTGAGAGGCCATTATACCAAACCTGGTTCTCACCATTATCATCCCTGTGAGACAGACGTTTGGAGTTCTGGGAAGCAGTTAGGAAGGAGCCAATATTCATTGGTTGATGCTACGGTGTAGTAGCGGAATCCGGAAAGCTAGAAAAGAAAAAGGTTCGGCGCAACCTCGTTGGAGCAAGAAGCTTGGAGGGCTTAGGTGCATTGGGTAGATTAGGCTTGGAGGGTCTATTGCTGTCCTTGTATCCCAACTGTATTTTCTAGTGGATTGATTACCGCTTGGAGGGCGGCGGAGAGGTTTTTCGCCGAGGTCTTCGGTTTCCTCTTCGATAACATATCTGGTGTTATCGCTGTGTTTGCATCTTCCTTCCTCTCTATCTCTGCCTTTACATTATCTGCT
The DNA here is from genome assembly GCF_932294415.1 of Quercus robur. Taxonomy (NCBI): domain Eukaryota; kingdom Viridiplantae; phylum Streptophyta; class Magnoliopsida; order Fagales; family Fagaceae; genus Quercus; species Quercus robur. The sequence goes on from NC_065543.1 coordinate 25,528,415, forward strand.
GTGGTTTATTTTGTTGTGGCTTAGATAGTTGTTTAATCAATTCCATGTTATAGCATATGTTAAGTTTCCGCACACTAGTTGTTTAACATATTGCATGTGTTGATTAAATTTGTTTTTGGGGGTCTAAACGTTCAAAAGTGTTTTTGTACACGTTTTTGAACTTTCAATTGGTATCAGAGCAGGTACACTTGTTGTGGTTTAAATACCTAAGTGTGATCCTTGACCCCTTGTGTTTATTTGCCATGGATTGTGCTTTGTATGCCTCTTTGCATGATTTGGTTGGTGATGAATGTAACATGCCACGTGTTTGTGAAAATATCTCTATGAGTGCTAATCCTCATAATTGTGATGACATGTTAATTAAATCCATGGGTGTTGTTGACAAACTCTTGAAGAAAAATGCTAAGAAGTTTCAAAAGAATTTGAGCAAGTTATTTTGTGAAAAGGATGATTTGATTGCTAAGCTCAATGAATCCAACAAATTGGTTGAGAAATATAAAAAACTTGCTGAAATTTCTCTTGAAAAGCTGAAAGAGTTTGAATGTTTGAATATGGACTTGGATGCTAAACTTGTTTTGTCTAACAAACTTGTTGATGATCTTAAATGTGAAAATGAATCTCTTAAGATGCATGCCAAGTGTTTGATTGCTGAACCTATTGTTAAAAAGGATGATAATGTTTGTTGCAATCATGTTGTGGTACCCGATTTTGTGCCTAGTGTGTGTTCTACCTTAAAGGACAAATCGGTGTACATTCCTCCACATAAAAGAAATCAAAAGGTGGAGAGAAAGGCTGTTAAGTCAAAGCCTTCGTTTAGGTCTCAACCTAAGGCTCTGGATGGATCTAAGTTTGTTCCAACTTGCCACCATTGTGGTGTGATTGGTCATATAAGACCTCAATGTCATAAGTTGAAGAGGGAACAAAACCATATTGCTAGATCCCTTCCCAAAAGGCCTAGTGGACCTAAACACATTGTGTGTCACCATTGTGGTGCCTTTGGTCATCTAAGACCTCAATGCTCTAAGTTTCATGCTTTTAAAAGAATCAAAAGAAAAGAAAAACTTGAGCTTCTTGGAAGTTGTGCTAAAAAGGATAAACCGGATTTGAGTGATAATAGCATGTTGTTAAAGAAAGTGTTTAATGCTCTTAACTCCTTGTCTATGTGCATCTCCGGTTCTCATTCTTCCAACCCTCGTCTCACTTCTCATGAGACACTCATTCCAAACAATTGTTCTGTTTGGATGAGGAAGGGTTCCTATGGTTGAGCTTTTGCTCCTTTGGTCCTTGATCTAATTCTTTCGATCTTTGTAGGACCCTTCATGCATTAGATGCTTCATTGTCATGCATTTGTGCATCATGCATATCTTTATATGCATTTTTTTGTTTTTGTTTTGATCTTACTTTTATGTCTTTGGTTTGTGTGTGTAAAAATCCAAAACCACATAAAAAGTAGAAAATCAAAAAGCTTGATCGACGTTGCTGAGTTTTGTCTCAAAACTTGTTTTGCCTTGTACCTTTGTGCTAATGGCTTTGTGCATTTTCGAGCATTGCTTGTTTCTTTGCACTCATATCACTGTGGAAGAAATCTTGAAATCTATGTGATTGTTGTAAATAGATCTTCAAACTTGTCATGAATGATTAGTGAATGGTTATGTTGATCTTGAAACTTGCATAGACTTGTGTCTATATATCTTCCCACTCTTTATTTTTGTTTTTGCTAAGAAGAGCTCACCAAATGTAAATCTCCAAATGAAAAGAGATATTGAGCTGCAAAAGCCTGTCGCACATTCTAGTATTCGACTAGGAAAAAGGGTAAGCGACCTTATATTAAAGAGAATGTTTATTCAAAAAGCCAAAGGCTTGTTCATTAAAGTGAAATATCAAATATCACTCTCACAATGAGAGGCGATTGTCTCAAGAGATCAAAATGATCAAATGTTATGGAGTCAAATGTAAAGCTCCAAGATATGTTATCAAGTTTTGTGGGAGGTCATATATACATATTTCTATAATTGAGATGGATCACTTGATCTAGTGCTAATTGTGTATGCCTTGGTTGAATTGATCATTGAAGCTTCACATTAGACTAAGGACTATTTCATTGTTGATATCCACACACAACACACAAGTTTATGTTCAATAAATGCCATATTCATTTGTGTGATTGTACTTGATGAAATGTGTTTTCACATGCTCAATCTTTGTTAATTCAAGCGCAAAAAGATTTTTGAGTGTTTTAGGTGTTTTTGGAAAGTATTTTGTTAAAAAATCTGAAATTTTTCAAGACACCCAGTTTTGCCCTGTTTTGGCGACTCAGTCGCGGGTAAGTCAAGTCGCGAGACTCAGTCGCGTCTTCGCGGGTCATTTTTGGCAACTTGTTCGCGAGTGGAAGGTCCAGTCGCGAGGGTTACTCAGAGATTTTGGCGGCTCAGCTCGCGACTCCCTCGCGGGTAGACCCTTCAGTCGCGAAAAACACTTAGAAAATTTTTCAAAATTTTGTCTTTGAGCGTTTTGGCGGCTTGCCCTGGCGACTTTACTCAGTCGCGAAAATCGCGTGTTTTGCATATTGAGGGTTATTTTCAAAGTTGTTTTCAAAAAAAAAAAAAAAAAAAATTTCATTTTTCCCCTCATGCATCATTGGCATTGTTCGTACCTTCATCTCTTGCCCTTGTTTCTCCTTGACCCTTTGTCTATTCCTGACAAAAAGGGGGAGAGTATACTCTAATGAGTATGTCGGTGTGTTTTGTCATTTCTATATGACTCCTGTGCACATCCTTAGGGGGAGAAATTCTATTTCTCATGCACATTTGTAGGGGGAGAGATATTCCATAGGGGAGATGTATATACCAAGGGGGAGAAGACATTGAGATAATAAGAAAACTTTGTTTTGAACAAGCACAGGCTTTATGGTGCTTTGAGTTATGTTTTGTGATTCTCTTCGCATCATGTTTTTGTTTTAGACATGCATACTTCCTTATGCTATTGTGCTTCTGTGAATGCATGTTCGGATGATCAATTGCTTTGCTATGTGATCATTGTTGTCATTTCTATATGACTGTTTTGGTGTATGATCAAGTTGCTCACATGTTTCACATCATGTTTACTTGATCGCAATTTACTTGTTACATTATACTTGTCCTTCTATTACTTGCTTTACCTTGAGGGTCTAATGTATTTTGTGCAAGTGTTTCAGGTTACAAGTATATATGTTCCAAGTGCATCACAGCTTCTCATCACCTTGAAGGGGAGAAACTTTATGCACTTTTAGTTTATATTGTTTAAGTTTTTATTCAATATAATGTGTTTGTACCCATATGCTTATGTAAGCTTTTAGGGTTATTGGTCTATGCATAGTTTGTAGGCTTTATGGTATGTACCATGCTTAAGTGCAGCATTTATGTTATGTTGAAATCAGTACTTAATCTAAATGTTCTGCATTTTGGTCTATGTACTGTCACTCTTGTGCCCTTGTAGGATTGTTCCTAGATGCATATGCCTTGTGTGCTATGCATTGGTTGAGTGTTGTACATACAAGTGTCTTGCCTTGTGCTTGTTAACTTGTATGTCCTTGTGTTCATTCCAAGTGTGAATGAACACTGTGATCACTACCTTGTGGTGTTCACCTGGTTGATCAAGCCATGGTTTGTTTATTAACTCCATCTTCTGCTTGATCTCATATTGCCTGTTTCATATGCATTTATAATTTTCTGCTTACAATGATCATGGTGTATTGTTGTGTTTCAGGAGTTTATGTTCATATGATTCAAGTGCTTCACAGCTTCTAGAATTAGGTGTGAGTGAGTTTTGATCAACTGTTCCCAACTCACATGTTAAGTCTAGAGTCTGTTTTAGGGTTTTGTCACGGAATAGCCAAAGGGGGAGATTGTAAGGTTGAATTTATTCAACCATCTAATTGGCTTTATTCCGTGCCAAATTTGCTTGTAATTCAGCATTTAGTAACCCTGTATTTAGGTGGGTTTGTTGTAAGGGTAGTGAGTGAGATAGTGTGAAGATTGCTCAAGAGTGTGCAAGAAAACAGAGTGTCGCGGCTGGGACTCGCGACTGGTCTCGCGGCTTCAACCCGCCAGAAGATGCACACGTGCCAAGCATGCTGGAAGATGAACAGTCATGCTAGCTGGAGCACTACAGGACAAAACAGGACAACTGGCCATACGGTTAACTCGCGACTGGAACTCGCGACTTAGTCAAGCCGCGAGGTCAAGCCGCGAGCCACCCCTGTTTTGGAAAAAACCTGACGTTTCGCATTCCACTCCTCTCCAGTATAAATACCCTTTTAACCCACGTTTGAAAGAGAGCTTCCAGAGAGAATTTTGAGAGAGAAACCCTAAAGAAAAACCAGATTGTTTCACCCACAATCTCTACCTTAGAGTCTCATCAAATTCCCTCACTCTCTTCCTCTCCATTGTCAAATCCTTGAGAGGCCATTATACCAAACCTGGTTCTCACCATTATCATCCCTGTGAGACAGACGTTTGGAGTTCTGGGAAGCAGTTAGGAAGGAGCCAATATTCATTGGTTGATGCTACGGTGTAGTAGCGGAATCCGGAAAGCTAGAAAAGAAAAAGGTTCGGCGCAACCTCGTTGGAGCAAGAAGCTTGAAGGGCTTAGGTGCATTGGGTAGATTAGGCTTGGAGGGTCTATTGCTGTCCTTGTATCCCAACTGTATTTTCTAGTGGATTGATTACCGCTTGGAGGGCGGCGGAGAGGTTTTTCGCCGAGGTCTTCGGTTTCCTCTTCGATAACATATCTGGTGTTATCGCTGTGTTTGCATCTTCCTTCCTCTCTATCTCTGCCTTTACATTATCTGCTGTGGTTTATTTTGTTGTGGCTTAGATAGTTGTTTAATCAATTCCATGTTATAGCATATGTTAAGTTTCCGCACACTAGTTGTTTAACATATTGCATGTGTTGATTAAATTTGTTTTTGGGGGTCTAAACGTTCAAAAGTGTTTTTGTACACGTTTTTGAACTTTCAAAAACATATGTTAGAACTTCTAAGTTGTGTGGTTGTAGGTTAGCTTCCTTCTTTTGAACCCACTGTGCTCCCCCTTGCTCTGTGATGCCTTCCCCTTACTCTATGGTATATTCACAATAAGCTTTTCCCCCCTTTTTGGCACGAATAGCTAATGGTCTGTCTCAGGTTTACGCTGAATCTCATTCAACTGTGTCTCAATGGTGATCAAGTGAAGCTGAACATGATTGTTGTGAGAATGCATGATATTTGCAAGTCTAGAAATGCGTTCATGTAGACCCTCCATCAAAGTCACCATCCTATCCACGTGAGGATTAGATGATCCAGGCTGAAAGTGAGTGCTGGAAGGTTAAGGCTCCGGAGTGTGAGGAGGAGATGTCTCAGGAAGTTTGGAAACACTAGGAGCAGCTGAGTTTTTCCCAGTGGGAGAGGCATGAAAGGAGGATCCACTCTTCGTGGGCTTGGAGGGGCTCTTCTTTGCCCTTTCAGTAGAGGAGTGAACCTTGCTGCTCTAGAAAGTCATGATCTTCATGATTAGGTTGTAGAAAGGTAGACATGTCCTTACAGCTAATCGCCCCGCAATTCTTCCCAAAATTTGAAAGATGTGAGCACAAATATTGATTTGAGCTCCATTAATGAGATCACATAGGAATTTGGCTCTTCCAAGGTTAATGAAACCTGTGTTGATCAAAGGGTACAAGTTTGAATGCATAATCATGGTAAGATTCTTCATTTTCGGCTTGAATATTGAAGTGCCAATTGATATACCTATGGAGAAGACTTCTTGGTGTGTTCCTAATGTTTCAAGAATTTCAACAATGGGAGCCAATCTGTCATCATAAGGGGATGTATCCACATTTTCCGGATGATTTATGTGACGGATCTTTGCTAGATAATTCGAAGTGATGACAAAGTCTTTTCCATGAACCCAACATTTCAGTTCAACTCTAGTGAACCATGCGTTAGAGTAGAATTCTTTGACCAACTCTTCAATAGGATATTCAAAGCCACCAAACAAGCTAGCTTAATCTTTGTCAGCAAAGATTTTAGGGGTGAAAGTTGATCCCAATTTATCAAACCTCACAATCCTTTCTACCATGGTTGAAGCATTCTTGAAATTGTTGTTGAAGGATTGAGAGTCCAGAAAAGTCTTGAATCTCTTGTTATCAAAGTTCACCGACAATTGGCAGGCCTCTTTGATATCAGAGATGATGTGAGATCAATCAAAGGTTCTTTACCACGTGAAGATAGATGAGGCATCTACAAAGTAGCCATACAAGCACAAACCATACACAAAAATTGTAACAAACTTGATTAGATACAAGTTAGTCCAATTATAAGCAAAAATAGAAGAAAATGCCCTAAAATAAGATCAAACGATCATAAGAAAGACACATGAACATGTAATATGTGCTGAAAGGTCTAAAAAGGCTAACTAGTATGAATGTATGCAAAATATGTCAAGTGATAGGGTGTGTGCATCAAGAGTGCATCAAGTGTGCATGTGCAACGCATAACCAATGCATAAGCAAGCACTCATGGGGAAAAGTGTGTAAAACATACAACCAATGATCAAAACATGTTAAACATGAATAAAAATGGTAAAACCCAAAATTTGGTACTCATTGGAGTCCAAAAGAGTAAAAAAAAATACCATAAAGACATTTAATCAAACACCTAATATGCACACACTATACATGTGAAAAACTTGCCTAAATACATGTTAAAATGCCTCATGGGGCTAACACAATCAACAATAAACAAAATGGGACTAAGCCTAATTAACAAAATGGAAAATTTTTGCTAAAATTAAGTTTTCCCAACCCAAACACACAAATAAACCGAACCCTAGGTTTCAAGAAATCTAAAGACAAAATCAATGGATTTGAAAGATGAAAAAGGTTAAAAATTACCTTAATGAAGTCTTAGAGATGAAATCCAATGAAGTTTGGTTGAGTTTTGAAGGAAAATGTGAGTTTTTGTGTGTGGGCATCGCGAAGTGCAAAAAGACAAGGATTTTGAAAATTGACATTTCGAGCACTTTAAAAATTCTCTTTTTCTGCATTTTGTGAGTTAGTGACTCGTAAGCCAGTCATGAGCCTACTTGTGAAATGTGCAGATGCACAGGGCAGAATCTCTCAGTTCAAGTCTAAGTCGCAAAGCACTCTCGAGGGACTCATCAAACTCTTTGCCTGAAATTTTTAAGAATTTAAAATTTCTTAAGAATTTTGAAAGTAAACACGAAATGGACAAAAACATTGTTTTTCAACACAAAAAATTTGACATTTTTGAGAAAAACTTTAAGAACCCTAGTGATAAAAATCACTTCTATAAACACATGAAACACTAAAAAATCTTTTTTGGTTTGATCATCATGCAATTGAGCATACACAAATCACATTTGAACACATACAATCAAATAAAATAGGCACTCATTGAACAATAGACTTGTGTGTTGTGTGTGGGAATAAAGTATGAACTAGTCCATAGTCTAATATGAAGCTTCAATGATCAATTCAATCAAGTCATACATAAATAGCATGAAGTCAAGTGACCTATCTCACTAGTGGAAATGAACATATATGACCCCCCACTAAAGGGTTTACATAGATTGAAATCTTTTCATTTGGCTTCCATGTTTCATATTTTTTGATCAATACAACTTAATTTTTGAGCAATGGTGCCATGAAATTATTTATATTTCCTTGAAGAATAAACCTTTGGCTTTGACATCTTACATTTTGAATACATTTTGCTTCACTTTTTCCTAGTCAAACTAGCTTTTGAAGTAAGACTTTTTTAACTTTTTCTCTTTTTAGAGATTGATGTTTGAAGAGCTTTTTGCATAAAAATAAATGTGAGGAGATATATAGGATCAAGTCTATGCATGTATCAAGATCAAACATGACTATTGGCTAGATAATCATGACAAACTTGAAGATTTATTTACAACAATCAAAGATAGATTTCCAGATATTTCTCACACTTAAAATGTGCATACATAACAAGCTAAGCTTGCAAATACACTACGCCATTAGTACAAAGGTACTAGGCTAAACTCAACATGTGATATGATACAACACAAGTGATCAAACTTTTTGAGATTTTATACTTTTTTATGAATTTTTGGATTTTTGAGAAAAACTAAGAACCTTAGTGACAAAAATCAGTTCTAGAAACACATGAAACACTAAAAAATCTTTTTGGGTTTGATCATCAAGCAATTGAGCATACACAAAGCACATTTGAACACGTACAATCACACAAATAAAATAGGCATTCATTAAACAATAGACTTGTGTGTTGTGTGTGGGAATCAAGTATGAACTAGTCCATAGTCTAGTATGAAATTTTAGTGATCAATTCAATCAAGTCATACACAAATAGCACAAAGTCAAGTGACCTATCTCACTAGTGGAAATGAACATATATGACCCCCCACTAAAGTGTTTACATAGAATGAAAATTTTTCATTTGGCTTCCATGTTTCATATTTTTTGATCAATACAACTCAATTTTTGAGTAACGATGCCATGAAATTATCTATTTCTTTGAAGAATAAACCTTTAGCTTTGGCATCATACATTTTGAATATATTTTGCTCCACCTTTTCCTAATCAAACTCGTTTTCAAAGCAAGGCTTTTTCAGCTCTTTCTCTTTTTAGAGATTGATGTTTGAAGAGGTTTTTGACATAAAAATAATTGTGAGGAGATATATAGAATGTATTAAGATCAAACATGACTATTGGTTAGATATTCATGACAAACTTGAAGATTTATTTACAACAATCAAAAATAGGTTTCAAGATATTTCTCACACTTAAAATGTGCATACAAAACAAGTTAAGCTCATAAATACACTATGCCATTAGTACGAAGGTACTAGACGAAACTCAACATGTGATATGACACAACACAAGCGATCAAATTTTTTGAGATTTTATACTTTTTTATGAGTTTTTGGATTTTTTTTTACTCACTCAAAGCAAAGCAATAAAGTAAGATCAACAAAACAAAGCAAACAAAACAAAAATAGTGAAAGAAACATGGTAGAAAGGAAGCATTGAAGTAAGAAGAATACATATGACATGATACATGAAACTACGATCCTAATACATTGGTAATATTAATGAATGGAGATAGTGAATAATCATGCATGAGTACCCTTCTTTACCCGCATCGCATTGGTGCTTTAGGTGAGGTCCTTAGACAGAGAGGTACGACCAACATAACTCTCAAACCTCGGGGTGAAACTAGCTAGGCAAGATGAGATGTTCTTAAGAATTTCTATGACATCTCCAATGAGTTGACCATCATTTTCTCCCTTAGTTTGATTTCCTTGGCATTCTTCTTTTATTTCCTTGAGCATGCAAAGAATCAGCCCTTTCGAGAGTATAAGCTTGAAGCAATTTGGTCTTGTGTGCCCTTAAATGCCAAAAGGATGATAAAAATGCTTCACTTGGGGTCCCCTTTGATTCTTAGGCAATGACTTCCCTTTTGCCTTTGATTTTGGCCTAATGTCCTTCTTCTCAATGATAAGGATCTCAATCTTGGGCTTCTCTACATCCTTTGCCAATACAAACTTCATCTTCCTTCTTAGTTCACCACTTGAACTTCCTTCACCGGTGTAGCCCAATCCGGTTTTATCCGTGAAAGGCTTTTGAGATGAAAGTACACTATCAAGCTTCTTGGTTGTGATGCGCTCCACTTTGACATTGGCTTGAATCACTTCAAGTTTGAGAAACTTGATCTTTAAGTAAGCATTCAACAACTCCTCTTTCAACTCTTCAACTTCACACTTGGCATCTTTAAATTGTGCAATAGTAGATTTGTGTTCTTCTTCAATTTTCTTCATCTTCTTGACTACACTCTTAGCAACTTTCGCATATTTGCCACAATCCTCAAGCAATGCTTCATACACATCTTGAAGTTTCTTATCACCTTCATTGAGGTACACATCCTCATCATCCGAAACTTCATATTCTTCAACCTCAGAGTGAACTTCAAGTTCTTCAACCAAATCACTCAATTCATCTTTGGAATCAACCGAGGTAGTTGCCATAAATGTTGAATAATTACCATCACCATCACATTCTTCTTCTGAATTAGAATTTGAGCTCTCTAAGTTACTGAGAGTAGTTGTTAACACTTTACCCTTTCCTCTCAAATAGTTCTGACACTCCTTCAAATGCCCGTGACCATTGCATTCAAAGCAAACAATCCCTTGGGGTTGTGATGAGTCTTTTACATCCTTCTTCTTGAAGTGTTTTTTGTCATTCTTGGAGGATGAGAATTTTCCTTTGCCAAATGGCTTCCCATTGTTCTTCATCTTTAGAAACTTTCGGAAGTTCTTTGCAAGATATGCTACCTCTTTCTCAACATCATCCTTATTCGAGGAATCACCGATTCTCTCATTATGGTTTTGAGAGCAAGTGATTTGCTAGACATGTGAGAGGGTAATCCGAGCTCATAAGTTTAAAGGGAGCCAATAAGCTCTTGGATCTTGTTGAGAGAAAGTTGTCAAATTTCTCACTGGATAAAGGTCGACGATCGTAATATATGCCAGTGTCCTCATAGCAGGAGAGAAGCTAGTAATGAGTAAGGATTGTCTCTTCCATTCTCTCCTTAGATTTGGAGCTATTACCGATATCGATGTTGTCCTCTTGTCATGATGAAAAGAAGACTCCAGGATCACTAGTCTAATCTGTAGGAAGTTCTAGATAGACATGGCTAAGATAGTGAACTCCTTCCCTCTCACCCAACAGTTGAGGTGATCTCCCTCCACAATGGCGTTTGAGAAGAACTCCCGAATTAAGATATGATGCACATCCACTGAGCATATGAGAAGAGGAGCCCAAGTGGGTCTCTAAACACATCAGGAATGAAAGTGCCCTCAAGAGACCCAAAATCCACCTCTCTCCACAATAATGACTGCATCCTTATAAAACTCTGAGACATCTACAAAAGAAACAAACACAAACCATACACAAAAATGGAAACAAACTTGATTAAATACAAGTTAGTTCAAAAACAAGTAACCAACTCTTAAACTAAGTAAAAGAGCATACAATAGGACACAAAGACATGAAAACAATGCTAGAAGTCTAATTAGAGAAAGCGCATTACAATATTCATGACATGTCACTTGCGATAGGGTGCGTGCATTAAGTGTGCATGCATTAAATGTGCATGTGCAATGCATGACTAATGCATGAACTAGAACTCATGGGGCAAAGTGTGTAAAACACACAAGCAATGGTAGAAACATGTTACTGAAAGTTCAAAAACGTGTACAAAAACACTTTTGAACGTTTAGACCCCCAAAAACCAACTTAACCAACACAAGCAATATGTCAAACAACTAGTGTGCGGAAACTTAACATATGCTATAATATGGAATTGGTTAAACAACTATCTAAGCCATAACAAAATAAACCACAGCAGATAATGTAAAGGCAGAGATAGAGAGGAAGGAAGATGCAAACACAGAGATAACACCAGATATGTTATCGAAGAGGAAACCGAAGACCTCGGCGAAAAACCTCTCCGCCGCCCTCCAAGCGGTAATCAATCCACTAGAAAATACAGTTGGGATACAAGGACAGCAATAGACCCTCCAAGCCTAATCTACCCAATGCACCTAAGCCCTCCAAGCTTCTTGCTCCAACGAGGTTGCGCCGAACCTTTTTCTTTTCTAGCTTTCCGGATTCCGCTACTACACCGTAGCATCAACCAATGAATATTGGCTCCTTCCTAACTGCTTCCCAGAACTCCAAACGACTGTCTCACAGAGATGATAATGGTGAGAACCAGGTTTGGTATAAAGCCTCTCAAGGATTTGACAATGGAGAGGAAGAGAGTGAGGGATTTTGATGAGACTCTAAGGTAGAGATTGTGGGTAAAACAATCTGGTTTTTCTTTAGGGTTTCTCTCTCAAAATTCTCTCTGGAAGCTCTCTTTCAATCGTGGGTTAAAAGGGTATTTATACTGGAGTGAAGAGGAATGCGAAACGTCAGGTTTTTCCAAAACAGGGGTGGCTCGCGGCTTGACCTCGCGGCTTGACTAAGTCGCGAGTTCCAGTCGCGAGTTAACCGTATGGCCAGTTGTCCTGTTTTGTCCTGTAGTGCTCCAGCTAGCATGACTGTTCATCTTCCAGCATGCTTGGCACGTGTGCATCTTCTGGCGGGTTGAAGCCGCGAGTCCACCCGCGAGTCCCAGCCGCGACACTCTGTTTTCTTGCACACTCTTGAGCAATCTTCACACTATCTCACTCACTACCCTTACAACAATCCCACCTAAATACAGGGTTACTAAATGCTGAATTACAAGCAAATTTGGCACGGAATAAAGCCAATTAGATGGTTGAATAAATTCAACCTTACAGTTACAATAAAGTAAACATGGCAAACCCTAAAGTTTGGTACTCATCGGAGTCCAAATGAGTGCAAAAATGCCTAAGGAGCATTTCATCGAACACTGTGAGAGTGCTTTTTTTCTTTAACACACAAGCCCAAGGATCTTGGGCCAAATAGTTGTAGTTTGGTGGACTGGGCTTGGTTCACCACAGCTAAATGGGGGCTAATTAAGAACCAAGTTGGGCGCAAGTCACATAAATCTCCTCAAGGCAAAAATGCGATTCCTCCTAAACAATAAAATACCATTATAAGTGTTTTAGTATCATAAAATGACCATTTACTCTTACAAAATAAGTAAAATAAATATTCATAATATTCACAATGAGAAAGAGATTGAAATAGAATATTTAAGGTTTATCTTTTATCGTATAAACATTTTAAAGAATTCCTTCACTTGGTACCCCGGGCGTACTGTTGTGGGATCCCGGGGTGCATTAGGCCTATAAGAACCCAGAATATTGATTCTTTGCACTATACAATCTTTCTCCATGCTTGTTATGCAATGGAGTTTTGTTCTTTCCCTTTACCTCTATATGTCCTACACAAAAACAACTATACAATACACATATCTTCAAATAATTGTTAATTTCTTAGATTAAGATATATATTTTAATACATATACATATATGTAAATGAATTTCATGAGAATGATTCAGCCACGAGGATCCTGGCCTCAATTCTCACAGACTTAGTGCTTTTGCACAAGATTTGTGGGATTTGGAACTCAAGTCCGAGTGGCTTTGCTTGGGCATTACCTTCCAAGATGGTTAGGTGAGAAGGATTTTTGTGGTAGAGAGAGATATCTGATGTGTGTATGTTTTGGCATATATTTCTTTGGAGGCTAAGTGTGTCCAAGGCCCAAGTTGAAGTAAGGACCCCGGTAAAAGGACTCAACTTTTGGCTGAGTAAAAGGAAAAACTAACAAGCAAGAATATATGTATTGAGCAGCAAGAAGCAGTAAAGGAAGATAATATAATAAAGAAATACTCGAAGTAATTGTTAGAAATCCTCAAATCAATATGAGATATTTCATTATTTTTCTTAATTGTGGATTACAATGTGCTCACTAAGACATGTTACAAGGTCCAAATAAGCTCAAAAATTACAGACTTAGATGGCTATCTAAGCCTCTAAGACTTGCAAAGTTTGAATCCCTTTGAATCGAAGTATGTTCTATAGTGGCTGTTTCTAAGATACCGGGCCCTATTTTCTGCTTTCTTTGAGTTTTTGATAGAGTTTTCTCAACGATTTTTGTTCTGATTCCCTCTTTCTGAATCCCCCTTTCAATGTTGGCTACCTTCACCTTTTATAATGTCATTTTAGAGCTCAGGATACCGTTGATTCTCCCCCCTTGGCTCCCTGGGTACTAAAGCCACTGTTATGTCAGCCACTTTAATGGTTGGTTCTTTCCTTGTTTCTGATAGTTTTCATCTTTTAGTGCTGTTTCTCTAAAAGTCACTTGCTGACTTTCCATTCCGGGGCATCCTTGGGCAACTAACCTTCAATCTCTCTTCTTTCAAGGTTTCTCACTTTTCAGACTCAGCTATTGGTTGTCTTTCCTTGTTGTAATTTTTCCCAGGTAGGCAGAATCCATTTCTGCTGGGTTGAAGGTTTTCCCAGCCACTTCCCCTTATAGTTCTTCATTCTGGGTTCCTCAAGGTACTAGCCTTTTTTCATGAATTGTCACTCTCCATGCTCTCTGGTTCTTTGCTGCATCACTGGGTGCTTGAGAAGGACATATCTGTTCTTCTTTTCTTGTATTTCATGGTACCCCTCTTGAGCTGTCTCAATCCCACGCTGTGCTACACGTCTTGAAGATCCCGAGCCTCTGGCAACCTCTGGGTATCTTGGCCCAATTCTTTCACTGGATTTTGCTGGATTTTTTAATGGCCTTTTTTACTGGAAATCTAAACATACATAGGGCCTTGATATTGATTCTTCTTGCTGCACAAATTAGGCCTTCTTTACTTTTCATGGAATGGGCTTTCTTGTGAAATTTTGGACCTCAACAAACACTTTGCATGCATGAACTAACCCTATATGATGATCAATGCATGAACATGATGAAATATACCTTAAATACATGTTCAAATGCCACATGGGGCCAACATAATCAACAACAAACAAAATGGGACTAATCTGAATCAACAAAATTGAAAAGTTTTGCAAGAAATGAAGTTTTCCCAACTAACACAAAAAAAAAAAAAAAAAAATCCCCAACCCTAGGTTTTAGGAAATCTAAGACAAAATTAAGGAATTGAAAGATTAAAAGAGATTAGAAATACCTTGGAGAAGTCTTAGAATAGAAATCCAAGAGGGTTTTGATGAGTCTTGAAAGAAAATTTGAGTTTTGGAGGGTGGGAGTCGTAGAGTGCAAAAAGACAAAGTATTCTGAAAACTGAAATTTCGTGCCTTTAAAAACTGTCTTTTTTGTATTTCACGAGTTAGTGACTCGTAAACCAGTTGCGAGCCTACTCATGAAATGTGCAGAGGCATCGGGTAGATTTTTGCAAGTCAAGTTTGAGTCGCAAACCGCTCTTTGCCTAAAGTTTTAAGAAATTGGAATTTCTTAAGAATTTCGCGACTTTAGACCACTCGTGAAGGCAGTCATGAAATGGCCAAACACAAATTTTTTCAACACAAAGAATTTGACAAAATGAGAAAAACTTTCAAGACCGAAGTGACAAAAAATCACTTCCGGAAACAAATAAAATACTCAAAATTTTTTTTGAGTTTTATCATTAAGCAATTGAGCATACATACATCACATTTGAGCACATACAATCACACAAATAAAATAGATATTCATTGAACATTAGACTTGTGTGTTGTGTGTGGGTATCAAGTATGAATTAGTACATAGTCTAGGATGAAACTTCAATGATCAATTCAATAAAGTAATACAAAAATAGCACGAAGTTAAGTGACCTATCTCACTAGTAGAAATGAACATATATGACTCCTCACCAAAGTGTTCACAATTATTGAAAGCTTTTCATTTAGTTTCCATTTTTCATACTTTTTGATCAATACAACTCAATTTTTGAGTAACAATGCCATGAAATTTTTGATATTTCTTTAAAGACCTTTGGCTTTGGCATCATAGATTTTGAACACATTTTTGCTCCACCTTTTCCTAGTCAAACTAGTTTTCGAAGCAAAACTTTTTCAACTCTTTCTCCTTTTAGAGATTGATGTTTGAAGAGTTTTGGACATAAAAAAAAATAAATGTGAGGAGATATATAGGATTAAGTCTACGCATGTATCAAGATCAATCTAGACTATTGGCTAAACATTCATGACAAACTTGAAGATCTATTTATAGCAATCAAACATAAATTTCTAGATTTCACTTACACTTAATATGTGCATACATAACAAGCTAAGTTCGTAAATACACTATGCCATTAGTACAAAGGTACTAGGTCAAAGTCAACATGTGATGTGACACAACACAAGTGATCAAACCTTTTAATATTTTTTACATTTTATGAATTTTTGGATTTTTACTCACTCAAAACAAAAGCAATAAAGTAAGATCAACAAGCAAAACAACTAATTAAACAAAAAGCATTAAAAGAAACATCATAATGAAATGAGTGACCCTATTTACATGAATAAACTAATGATAGAAATGTAAGGGTCACACCAAAGAGATGAGTCAAGGAATGATACCAACATCGATGGTCTTACGAAGAGACTAAACCGAGGACCATCAAGGGGTTTAGTAAAGATGTCAGCCTTTTGATTTTCGGTGTTGATGAATTCCAGCCATTCCACTTTCCCCTCCACCAAGTCACAAATGAAGTGATATCGAATTTCGATATGTTTTGACATGGAGTGTTGAACAAGATTCTTGGATAAATTAATGGTGCTTGTATTATCACAAAAAACACACATGGTGTCTTGTGAAATCCCATAATCATGAAGTTTCTTCATCCATAAGCAACTACCCGCAACAATGTACTCAGCTTCAGCAGTCGATAATGACATTGAGTTTTGCTTTTTGCTCATCCATGACACCAAATTGTTTTCAAGATAAAAGCATCCTCCCGATGTGCTTTTTCTGTCATCAACACATCCGGCCCAATCAGCATTCAAGTAACTGGCTAGGCAATCATTTGAATCTCTTGAGTACCAAATACCATAGTCAAATGTTCCATTGACATATCGAATGATTCTTTTAACTGTCGTCATATGAGACTCCTTTGGTGCTACTTAAAATCGGGCACAAACTCCAACATTGAATGATATGTCTGCTATACTTGCAGTGAGACGCAAGAGGCTGCTAATAATGCTCCTATATAGGGTTGGATCAACTTCCACACCAGCTGGATCTGAGCTAAGTTTGGTAGAAGAACTCATTAGAGTGGATGCATGTTTCTTTGAGTCCAATCCAAATCTCTTGACTAGATTTTTAGCATACTTCTCTTGAGATATGAAAATCCCATCTTTTCGTTGCTTCACTTAAAGACCAAGGAAATAGTTTAGCTCACCCACCATGCTCATTTCAAATTCTTTCTTCATTTCCTCCAAAAATTCTTGAGCGAGTGCATTAATTGATGAATCAAACACAATGTCATCAACATAAACTTGAGCTACAAGAAGAGATTTCTCATCTCATTTGACAAAGAGAGTTCAGTTGGCATAACCTCTTTTGAAACCACAATCCAAAAGATATGTCGTTAAACAATCATACCATGTCCTTAGTGCTTGTTTCAAACCATATAGAGCCTTCATCAATCTGTCCGAAAAATGAGGATCTTGAAACCCTTTTGGTTGTTCCACAAATACTTCTTCTTGGAGAAGCCCATTTAAAAATGCGCTCTTCACATCCATTTGGTAAAGCTTGAAATTCATAATACAAGCTATGGATAGAAGAATCCGAATGGACTCAAGTCTTGCTACCAAAGCAAACGACTCATCAAAATTTGTACCTTTAACTTGAGTATATCCTTGAACCACTAGTCTTGATTTGTTTCTCACAGCCTCACCATCCTCATCGGTCTTGTTCTTGAAGATCCATTTGGTACCAATCATATAAGTGTCCTTTAGTCTTAAGACCAATTCTCACACATCGTTCCTAACAAATTGATGTAGTTCTTGGTGCATGGAATCTACCTAATTTTCATCTTGCAAAGCTTCTTCCACCTTCTTCGGTTCAAACTGAGCAAGATAACAATGATAATTCACATGATTTACAATGTAGCTAGGTCCTCTTCTCAAACGAAGGCACTCATCCAAATCTCCAATTATATTGCTTTTGGAATTATTTAAACTCATTCTTGTCGATGGTTTCTTTGACATATAAGTCTCATCATCACGGGATATTGGAGGTTGCATTTCCAGTGGAGTGAGTGGACTTGATGGCACTTGGGATGACCTAGTTTCTCTTCTTGGGACTAGTTTCCTTTTCTGGTGATTGTTTTTCAACATCACTATTTTGAGAGGAATTGCCATCATTGTCATTCTTCTTAAGGCTTGAAGCATCTCCACTTTCTTCAACACTCTTTTCCAGAATGGCATCATCTATGACCACATTTATTGACTCCATAATCGTCTTGGTTTTTTGGTTGTAAACTCTATATGCTCGGCTATTCACAGAGTACCCAAGAAAAATTCCTTCATCACTTTTGGCATCAAACTTCCCAAGATTTTCTCTATCATTGAGAATGAAACATTTGCTACCAAATACCCAGAGGTATTTCATTT
This sequence comes from Quercus robur, assembly GCF_932294415.1. NCBI lineage: Eukaryota > Viridiplantae > Streptophyta > Magnoliopsida > Fagales > Fagaceae > Quercus > Quercus robur. Next base: position 25,546,535 of record NC_065543.1, read on the forward strand.
TAGGCTTCTTTTCATTCCATATCTCATAAGATGTTTTCTTGGTACCCATTCGAAAGAAGATTCTATTCCCAATATGACATGATGTGTTCATGGCTTCACCCCAAAACTTTTGAGGGATATCCTTGTTGAAAAGCATTACCCTTGCCATTTCTTGTATAACGTGATTCTTCCTTTTAACAACTCCATTTTTTTGAGGTGTCTTTGGAGCTGATTGCTTCTTTATTCCAATTTCATTGCAAAATGCTTCAAACTTTGCATTCTCAAATTCCTTCCCATTATCACTTTTTATTTTGATGATGGGAGCCCCCTTTTCATTTTGAAACCTCTTACAAAATTTCCCCATCTTCTCACATGCTTGTGATTTTTCTCTAAGAAATTCCACCCAAGAGTATCTTGAGAAATCATCAACTACAACCATAATGTATCTCTTGCCACCCAAGCTTCCCAAGCTTTCCATTCTTGTAGGACCCATTAGATCAACATGAAGTAACCTAAAGGTTGAGACGTAGCGATGACATTCACCTTAGGATGACTTGATTTGGTTTATTTTCCCAAATCATTGATGCCATAGCTCCAACAAGTTGACTTGAGCACTTTGACATGACACATTTGATTTAATGGGTCCCACACCATAACAATTGTCGAGAGTTCTAAGTCCTTTCAACACTTGAGCACCATCTTCACTAAGGATGACACACCCTTTCTTTGAGAACTAAACCAGAAAATCCTCATTACAAATTTAAGTGATGCTCAACAAGTTTGCCTTAAGACCCTTGATGTACAATACACTGGTCAACAATGGTAGCACCAGAATTTCAATCGTTCCTTTTCCAAGAACTTGAGAATGACTACCATCTCTAAACGTGACATATCCATCTTCCTTTTCTTTAAGACTCTTGAAGAGAGATTTATCACCTGTCATATGCCTTGAGCATCTACTGTCAAGATACCACAAACATGAGTTAAACACTTTCAATGCGGTATGTACAAAAAGGCAAGCATGAGATAAGCATTCTTGATTTTCAAAACAAGATTCATCTTCCTTTTTATTGTGATCGGATGAGTGAAGTTTTCCTTTCAAACTATCAAGCTTATCACACAAGTGTCTATTCCTTCTCTTATATTTTTCAATCAATGAATTTGACTCACACAAACTATTATGAAGCATGTGATTCCTACACTAAACATTTTAGCATGTGTAAGAAGAATCTAGCATGTATCTTCAATTTTAATAACTCTATAAGCTCATTACTAGGACAATCTCCAAAGATGCTCATCGAGTCATTATCACAAACACATGAACCACAATTCATGTTAGCCTTTTCCATTTCCATAGCAAAGAGGGGTCTATGATGGATAATGAAATCCAAAAAGTGTACCTGCTCTGATACCAATTGAAAGAACAATTAGTGTGAAAACACTAATGCTTGTTTAAACCCCCAAATTTAAATTACGGCTTAATTGCTTTTATTCTAAATTATCTAAATGCGGAACAAGAGCAAGAAGTGCAATAAACTAGAACACTACTCTAAAGTAAAAGTAAGTACAATAAGAGATAAATGTAAAGCTTAAAGAGCAAGGAAGAGAGATGGAAATACAAGATAACATCGAGACGTGTTATTGAAGAGGAAACCAAATTACTCGGCAAAAAATCTCTCCACGACACTCCAAGCTGAAATTGATCCATTAGTGAATATGTTGGAGTACACGAATATCAAAAAGACCCTCCAAACCTAATCTACCCAATGTACTTGAACTCTCCAAGCTCTAGCTACCAACGGACTTCTCGGAGTCTTGTCTTCACTAGTAATTCGGATCCCGCAATTCCGCCAGATTGCATCTGCCACTTAATGGCTCCTTCCAATGCTTCCCATAGGCACCAAAACTTCTCTCAACACTGAGAATGGGTGAGGTAAGTGTTTGGGCTAAGAACCTCTCAAGGATATGTAGATGGAAAGGTAGGAGTAAATGGAAACTCTAGGGAAATGATATAGAGGATTGTGGGTAAACAATCTCTAACTCTCAAGTGTTTGCCAAGGGTTTTCTCTCTCAAAAGTTTCTTGTGAATACTCATTTAGCATGTTACATTTCGTGGGTAATGAGGGTGTATATAGTGTTGGTAAAGGAATAAGAAAAGACACACTAAAAAATAATTAGGCAGAGAGTTTCATGGGCCACTCACGACTTGGCCTGAGTCGCAAATGACTCGCGAAATCCAACTTGTCAAAGACTCTTCAAACTCCAGCATGTGCTTCTCATGTGGCTTGTTTTGTGAGCTAGTCATGAAATCCTCATCTTCACAAGTTCATCACCAAACTCTCACGCACAACCCTTACATTAAATCCTATAAAAATATAAGGAAATGATTGAATAGAATTACAATCAAATTTGACATGGAATTAATGCCAACATAAAACATAGTTGTAAATCATAACTTTACAACGACCTTTTAGGAGAGAAAAAAAAAATGATTGGCCTTTTTTTTTTTTTTTTTTTTTTTTTAAGAATCTAGGCCTATTATACTTTTATTTAGTTTCTAAATATGAGCTTGCCAGTACAAGTAACAATGTAGCACATACCTTTGACCAAAAAATATATATCTATTTTGAAAATTTCATCAACTAATCCCCTTACTAAGAGAGGGAAATAAACCTATGTGTTGACACCTCGTTGTTGTTCGACCACCCATTGCGGCGACACTCGCGCGCTTCTCCTTTTCAGGAGGAGGGGGTATGCACGTGCATACGAACTCGAAGCTCGAGTGCTATGGAGGAATGTTGTACCTCAGGTGTGTGATTGGAATATGAGTCAATTTTAAGGAAATGACCAAGGGTAAGTGAAGTCGCCACCAACCATTGGGTTTTTTTTTCTAAGGTGTAATTGCTCACCTGACTCTATTTGATTTTATTACCAATCCTAGGCTGAGAAAAAGGTCATTTTACCTAATTTAATGCAAATGGGAAAAAAATCTTGATTCTTAAGTTCAGAAGAAATGACCAAGGGTAAGTGAAGTTGCTACCAATCATTGGGGTTTTTTTTTCTTCTTCTTCTAAGGTGTGATTGCTCACCTAACTCTATTTGATTTTATTATCAATCCTAGGCTGAGAAAATGGTCATTTTACCTAATTTAATGTAGATGGGAAAAAAAATCTTGATTCTTAAGTTCAAAAGTCTGGTTACGTGTGGAGAAGGTGTTAGATACCTCACAACGCCTGTCTATAGACAACCCTTTGTTTTGGTAAAATCATAATTTAAGGATATTGGCAATTGAAAATGAGCTATTGGCATTAGCTTTCAGGGCTTTAAGCGAATTAGGCTTTGAGGTTTGGATTTGGAAAGGGTGTGGTCTCAATCGATGCTTCCCAAGTGTGTTTGGAATCGTTGCCAAATTTCCACAGCAAAAATGTGGCAGAAATTTAGTAGCGCTTCGCCTCAGGTGTGTTATAGCACACAAAACACTACTCTCACCAAGCTTTCATCATGAGAATATGGCAATGAAGATGCCCTATTTTCACAGCAAAAATCTAGTAGAGTTTCTTGTTTGGTGCACTATGGCGCACTGATAGGGTTTCATGCATGTGTATACGGCATGCACCAACATGCTCGTGCCAGGATGAGTCGGAGCCCCTCAAAGCATTAAGCATGTTAATACATGTCACATACATGGGGAAACCAATGTCACTTGGTGACATGGATTAGGAATGTCACACCGCGGCAACTATGCACATAGTATGACATGAATATGCACTTACAATAATCGCCTTGAGCATATACTCATGTCACAAGGTCTAAAGTACACATGGCTAGAGAGGGTCACTCATGTAGCCACGAGAGTTCATCATACAAAGTGCACGATCACCCACACATGCGTAAGAATATATATATATATATATACACACACACATCATGCACAATGCTATCACATAAAGCAGGAAAGTAAAATAGACATTACCAACGTTCCAAAGGTATGGCCCAACAAGTTACAGAAAGTGTAAAACAGACATTGCCGTATCTAGGGAACGTGGCTCAAGCAAAGAGCAGGAAAAGCAAAGGGTACAAGGAGAGGGGGAATCCTAATACATGCTCTAGAAAAGAGGCATAGAGAAAGGGAAAGAGAAAACCACTCATGAGGGGCTAGGCCCCCCAATCTACTGAACATTGCCCTTTTTGGGCTTGTATCCTTGTCCTTTTTTTGCTGCACCTAGGAGGTCACACCCTTACTCCAAGTGTCCATGCTCCATGTGTATACATGCAATGAAAAAAAAAAAAAAAAAAAAAAAAAGGCTTGTAGATAGGCAAAGAAACAAATAAAAGGAAAGCGCACTAAAAGGCAAGCTAGCAAGTGACGCCAAACAAGGGCAAACAAACATGCTATCAGACAAAAGAGAGTGTCCTAGGAGGACAAATGTAGGTTTGGATTGGGTGCCCATAGTTCCATTAGATCGGAGTATGGATGACACATAGACTCATGCATGAACATGTAGGCAAGTGTGCAAAGATGCAAAGAAGTGAAGAAAGCCAAACAGGTGGCACAAATCAAGCAAGACAAGCATATCAACATCGCATGGAGTGCAGAAAGGGTATGCGTCAAGCAAACCGGCACCACAAAGGTGTATATCATAAGTGGTAACATCCAAACAATCCACAAGAGGGACAGATACAACCACACAAGCAAGTGGCCTCAAAGACCAACAATCACAGGCTTACGGAGGGCACAAAGTATGGCAAGGCCTAGATCTAGATAGAAAAACATGTATATAAAGCATAGAAGTAAGCAAGCAAACATAGACATGCATAAAGGAAATGATTTGAACTCTTTGATATAGGTCTAGGTGTATGGATGTAGGCCTAGACCACAAGATCTAGATCTACTCCCTACCTAAAGGGCCAAAATACAAGAAAAAGGGATAGCAAGAGATAAAAAGGCTTTAGAAACACATGGCATAACAACCAACATGTAGATCTAGACACATGAACATGGCATGGAGCACAAAAAGATACAGATCTAAACATGAACATGGCAAGGAGCACATAAGCAAGTAGATGTAGGCATAAACATGGCAAAAAGCATGGAAATAAGTAGATCTGAGCATAAGCATGCTAAAAGTCACCTAGGCACATGGATCTAAGCACAAAGACGGAATTTAGGCATATACTAGCCTAAGAGGGCTAGGCCAACATCATCAAAGCATTAAAACATGACAAAAAGAAAGGAGAATGCTATAGAACATGCTAGGAAGCAAGATAAAGCAAAGAACATGCTAGGAAAAGCAATGAAGCATATTATAAAGCAAGATAAAGCAAAGAGTGTAGATTGTAGCTAAAAAACTATAAATACACCCTTTAAACCTCAAACCTAAGGTCCAAAGACCAAGGAGAGGAAAAATAGGGCATGAACACTTCCTCTTGATTGTTAAGAGAAGAGACAAATCAAAGGTTTCTTGATATGTTTGGGAGAGAATTTATAGAGGAAAAGAGAGAGAATCTGCCCAAAAAAAGCTCCTAATTTGCCTATTTTTTGTTTTGTTTTGTTTGTTTGTTTGTTTGTTTATTTATTTATTTTTTATAATCCAAGGGGGGTCTGGGGGTATTTATAAGGAGTTTGTGACGCCGCCGACTTGGAATGGCCTAATGAAGGCCTTCCCAAGGTTGGATTAAGTTGATCTTGGTGGCTCTGGGAAGGTCTGGATGTGTAGTTTCTGGGAAGCTAAGGAACTTGGAAATCCAACGGTCGGATCAAAAGTTATGGCCTCGGGAAATGAGCTAGTGCGTTTTGCACGGTTTTCAAGATATCTCAACCGTTTTGACTTCGATTTCGACCCATGAATAATTGTTCGAAAAGGAATTCAATATTATTTGCAATGACATTGGTGTCAACTTGTTCCGATGGTTAGATCAAAATTAGGGTTTTTGATGCCTTCGAGGGTCAACTTCGGGACAAACTTGATCAAAGTTGACGAAAATCTCCGAATAGCATAGGTTTGATGAAAAAGCATGAGAAATGTTTTTTTCGAGTGGTTTTGACCAATTTTAACCTTCGGTCAACCTTAGGATGACTATGGGCATTTTGTTCAATTTGACCTAAAAGGCATTTTGAGTACTCCGATGCTCGAACAGGTTGTGTCACATCAATCTAGATGTTTCTGCAACCCCTTGGAGAAATGTTAACATTTTTGGAATTTTTGGGGTCCAGCACACAAATCAAGGGCAGACAAAATATGGCATCTACATCAGCCCTTTCTTTATTTGACATTTCAAGTGTAATGAGAGGTGTTGGATAAGGAACATAATTCTGCATATTGTTGCCCCAAAATGGCGTGCGACAACTGCACTGTTCATGGGTTGGAACTAGTCTTACCTTGATAAGGTTAAGTTGATGCAGCTGGTTTGAGAAAAATTTCTTCTGGTTTAGCTTCTTAGTACTAGGTAAAAACTCTATCTTTTTTTTTTTTTTTGGCCTCCAGCAAATATGTTAGTAGCAATGCAACTAGGAAAGCATCCTAGCACTTATTTTATACTAGGTATTTTTTCATATAAGTTTTTTATTTTTTTATTTATGCCATAATGATGTTGGAAAAAATATCTGTTCACATGTTTAAGTAGCATAGGCAAACTTGCATATGTTGGATGCTATGAAAACACATGAAACACTATGAAAACTAAGGCAAGGTAGATATGAGAAACTATGCATGATAAAAATGGAAAATTTTGGGAGATTGAAAATGTGAGAACAATGCAATTTTGAGTAATGGTACTTTTGGAAAACATAGGATTAAACAATCACTGCCAAATTTGAATTTCGATGAGACTCAATGGTCCTTGCAGAATCTGAATCTCAAGGAAGACATAGGATTAAACGGTCGTTACCAAATCTGAATGTCGATGAGACTAAATGGTCGCTGCGAATTTGAATCTCGAAGAAGGCATAGGATTAAATGGTCACTACCGAATATGAATCCTAATGAGACTAAATGGTTACTACCAAATCTGAATCTCGAAGAAGGCATAGGATTAAATAGTCATTGCCGAATTTGAATCACTATGACACTAAACGGTCGCTGTCGAGTCTGAATCTTGAAGAAGGCATAGGATTAAACGGTCGCTGTCGAATTTGAATCCTGATGAGGGGTATTTTTAAAACTTGGAATACTTTTGAGGCAAAAAAGATAGGATTAAATGGTCATTGCCGAATTTGAATCCTCATAGAGGTATTTTGAAAATCTTGATATACTTTTGAGGCAAAAGAGATAGGATTAAATGGTCGTTGCCAAATCAAAATCCCAAGAGAGGTATTTTGAAAACTTTGACATTTTGAGATAAAAATAGATAGGATTAAATGGTTGGTGCCAACTTTGAATCCTAAGAGAGGTATTTTGAAAATTTTGATATTCTAAGAAAACATGACATCTTGGTATGAATTGTCCTCCTTTAAAATCAATCTTGCCGTGTGGTAACCTATGAAGCACGGGTGCATTTCGGGACTCGGCAATTTTTGAAAAAGGTGGGTGCGGGTGCAGCAGGACTCAGCGATTAAAAAATTATTAAAAATATTTTTATATAGTGAATTTAATATTTTTATATAAAATATTCAAATAAATGGTAGAATTTATTATTAAAAAACAATTATTTATGATTTGTTTTTAATAAAATCAATACTTTTGGTAATTGTAAACAAAAAACCAAATTTCAAGTAGGTTCCTTTACTCATTTTCCAATTTCCAATCCCACCCACATTAAATAATTGAATTTCCCACCTACTTAATTTATATTCTTTTGCTACGTACCTTTATTCTTCTTCCATCCATTTTTTTTTTTTTTTTTGTGTCTTCTCATCTTCTTCTTCCTTCTTTTTTTTTTTTTTTTTTCCTCTCACAAGGCCACATGAAGCAGAAGAATGGCAGTTGCTTCCCATTTCAGCTTGTTTCGATGGCTGTTTTGGCCGGAATCGGCCTGTTTCGATGGCCATTTCGGCCGAAATCGGTTCCCGTTTCCACCGAAATCGGCTTGTTTTGGCCCGAATCTACGCAAATCTGGCCAAGTCAGTGCGAATCCAAAAAAAAAAAAAGGGAGAGTCGGTGAGTCGGACGTCAGACGTCGAACGTCGCATCAAACTCTGGTACGACGACCTTGGAGCCGCGTCGGTGCTTTCTAGGTGGTAACCCGATTTCATCGTGTACTCCCCTCTTTTGTTGAGTAGCCATATTATAACATCAGAAATATATCTTCTACTCAAAGGAGCCTGAACAACTATGAAGCACGGGTGCGTTTCGGGACTCGGGTGAGAGTGCGAGGGACTCGGGTGAGAGTGCGAGTGCGTCGGAACTCGGCGATTAAAAAATTATTAAAAATATTTTTATATAGTGAATTTAATATTTTTATATAAAAAAATTCAAATAAATAGTAGAATTTATTATTAAAAAACAATTATTTATGATTTGTTTTTAATAAAATCAATACTTTTGGTAATTGTAAACAAAAAACCACATTTCAAGTAGGTTCCTTTACTCATTTTCCAATTCCCAAGCCCACCCACATTAAATAATTGACTTTCTCACCTACTTAATTTATATTTTTTTGTTACGTACCTTTATTCTTCTTCCATCCATTTTTTTTTTTTTTTGTATCTTATCATCTTTTTCTTCCTTCTCTTTTTTTTTTTTTTTCCTCTCACAAGGCCACATGAAGTAGAAGAATGGTAGCCGCTTCCCATTTTAGCCTCTTTCGACGGCTATTTCGGCCATATCGGCTTGTTTCAGTGGCCGTTTCGGTCGTATCAGTTCCCATTTCCGCCGGAATCGGCTCGTTTTGGCCCGAATTAGCGCAAATCTTGCCGAATCAGCACCAATCCAAAAAAAAAGTGGAGAGTCGGCGAGTCGGATGCTGAACACTGCATCGGACTCTGGTACAGCGACCTTGGAGCCGCGTTGGTGCTTTCTAGGTGGCAACCCGATTTCATCATGTACTCCCCTCTTTTGTTGAGTAGCCACATTATAACATCAGAAATATATCTTCTACTCAAAGGAACCCAAAAAACTATGAAGCACGGGTGCTTTCGAGACTTGGGTGTGGGTACGGGTGCGGGACTTGGCAATTTTTGAAAAAGGTGGGTGCGGGTGCGGCAGGACTCGGCAATTAAAAAATTATTAAAAATATTTTTATATAGTGAATTTAATATTTTTATATAAAAAAATTGAAATAAATGGTAGAATTTATTATTAAAAAATAATTATTTATGATTTGTTTTTAATAAAATCAATACTTTTGGTACTTGTAAAAAAAAAAAAAACCACATTTCAAGTATGTTCCTGTACTCATTTTCCAATTCCCAAGCCCACCCACGTTAAATAATTGACTTTCCCACCTACTTAATTTATATTCTTTTGTTACGTACCTTTATTCTTCTTCCATCCATTTTTTTGTGCCTTCTCATCTTCTTCTTCCTTCTTTTTTTTTTTTTTTTTTTTTTTTTTTTTTTTTTTTTTTTTTTTTTTTTTTTTTTTGTCCACTCACAAGGCCACATGAGGCAGAAGAATGGTAGCCACTTCCTATTTCAGCCTGTTTCGACGGTCGTTTTGGCCTGAATCGGCCGTATCGGCCTGTTTTGGTGGCCATTTCGGCCGAAATCGATCGAATCAGCATGTTTCGGTGGCTGTTTTGGCCGTATCGGTTCCCGTTTTCGTAGGAATCGGCCCGTTTTGGCCCGAATCAACGCGAATTTGGCAGAGTCGGCATGAATCAGTGCGAATCCAAAAAAAAAAAAAAAGGGGAGAGTCGGCGAGTCGGACGCCGCGTCGAACTCCGGTATAGCGACCTTAGAGCCATGTCGGTGCTTTCTAGCCGAACAATTGAATCAGCGTCCTTCCTATGGAAATTTGCAGCAAGGAAACCTCGATCCCAATCATGAGTTTCCCAATTAATGAGATCTGAAACTCTCCAATCCTGCTCTTCAGCCAACGGTGGGTGTAAAATTTTATTTGTTGGATAATTAGGAATCCAACGATCTTGAGTAACCCAAATTGAAGAACCATCCCCTACTCTCCAACAACACCTTTTTTTTAGAATTGGTTGAGCTACGAGTAAGATTTTCCAAACAAAGGAGCTATTCAAAGCATCAATGGCTTCCAAAAAAATTACTCCATCTTTGCTTTGCTAGCATAGCAAGATTAAAGCTTCATTTATCTCTAAAGCTGATGCCTCCCTCTCTTTTTGGTTGAGTTAGCACCTTCCAATTTTTCCAATGAATCTTTCTTTCATTGTTAACTTGTCCCCACCAAAATCTAGCACACATGGCATTTAGATCATTACAAAGCTTTGCTGGTAGCAGGAAGACTCCCATCTTATTTGTAGGAATAGATTGTGCCATTGCTTTGATGAGTATTTCCTTGCTTGCTCTAGACAGTAATTATCCTTTCCATCCTTGATTTTTCTTCCAAAATCTATCCTTCAAAAAAGAAAAAGTTTAGTATTTTGATCAGCCCACAAGGGTGTGCAGCCCGAGATAGGACTCAAACCATTCAACCTCCCTGATTCCCAGTGCTGTCTTAATCCTCTCCCTTTGTTCACCATCTGTATTGGTACTAAAGTATACATATGATTTTTCAAGATTAATGCATTGGCCCAATGAAGCCGCACATGTCTGTAGTACTTCAGTAGTAGCTTACACTTCCTCCGGGTTAGCCCGGAAAAATAGCAATGAATCATCTGTGAATAACAAATGGGATAAAGGAGGTGCTTTCCTACAAATAGATACACCATGAATCCTCCCTTCCGCTTCTGCCTTTGCTAACAAAGATGAAAAGCCCTCTACACACAACAAAAATAGATAAGGGGATAAGGGGATCTCCTTGTCGAAGCCCCCTAGAGGGTAGAATATTACCATAAGCCTTTCCATTAATGCGAACTGAGAAGGTAGGCGTTGTCACACAACTCATGACTCTATCAATACATGCTTTAAGTAGACCCAATTTGGTCATAATGCCCTTCAGAAAGACCATTCAACCCGGTCATATGCTTTGCTAATGTCCAATTTTAGTGCCAAAGAACCTCGTCCGCCTAATCTTCTACTGTGCATAGTATGTAAAGTCTCATATACCACTAACACATCAGTAATCAGACAACTAGGAACAAAAGCACTTTGGGTGGGAGATATTAGTTAAGGGAGAATGAGCTCTAATCTATTAGCCAAAACCTTAGAAATAATTTTATATATAACATTACAAAGGCTGATAGGTCTGTAATCAGTCATTCTTTCAGGCAACTTAACTTTAGGAATAAGAACTATATAAGTATAATTAATACTAGGCAACGTGGTTCCATTATTCAAAAAATCTAATACAACAGCACTCACATCATCACCCACAATATGCCAAAATTTTTGATAAAAGAGAGCATTCATACCATCAGGTCTAAGAGCCTATGTTGATCCTATTTAGAACAATGCCGCTTTGATTTCTTCTGCACTATATTCACTGGACAATACATCTAGCATGTCCGAGGTCACTTTGTGAGGTATTGTGTTAACACATTCTTCCATTTGGTCACATCCACTTGAAATAAAAATAGACTCAAAATAATTTGTTGCCACCCCAACAATATCGTTCATATCTTCTACCTAAATCTACTATTGATTTCTTATCCCCTGAATGAAATTTCGGCATTGTTGTTAGGAGGCCTTAGAATGGAAAAAATTTGTGTTTTTATACTCATTTTTCATCCAAGAAACTCTAGAACATTGATGCCAATATATCTCTTGCTTGATGAAAAGATCATCCAATCTCTTGCTAACATTCAAGAACTCGGCCTTATTCTCCTCGGTCGATGCACTTGAATTTAAAATCTCAACCTTTTCCTACAGCTTCTTGATCTCTTCTGTATCAAGATGGGTCTTCGAAGCACCCTATGCAAACAAACTTTCCCCACAACCCTTGATTTTCTCCTTTATTGCTTACATGGCCGAACCTGCCCCACTCATTGAGCTCCATGCACCATCCACTGTCATCTCATAATCATCCCAAAACAACCACGATTCTTCAATTGGAAACCCCATGCTCCATTGACACAAAACCCTCTATCTGATTGGTCCGCAGGATTAAAGGGAGGTGGTTTGAAGTGTGTGACACCAGATGTGTTATCGTAGTAGCTGGAAATTTCTACCTCCACCCAATATTACTCACTACTCTATCCAAATGTTGCCTTGTATTTGCTCTCCCCGATCTTTTATTATTCCATGTAAAAGAATAACCACAAAATCCCAAATCAAGTAAGCCACACGAATCTAGTGCCGAGCCAAACTCCGCCCTCTACTTAAAAGGTGGTGGATGAGCACTTAGTTTTTCTCCTACATGCAATATTGCGTTAAAATCTCCAATACAACACCAAGGACCTTTTAACAGCATAGACAAATGAGAAAGGAGAGCCTATGATCACGCTTTCTGGCTAGCCTTAGTCTAACCATAGAAGCATGTTAAATTCCATTGAAAACCATCTTCTTCCTCCATTGTAGCTAGAATATGGTTTTTGGTGTAATTTATCATATCAAGCTTCACCTTTGGTTTCCAAAGTAAAGCTTGGCCTCCCATTGAATTCGGTTTCTTGATAATAAGCTTGTTCCTGAAAGGCAATTCTTTACAGTGTCTGTCAAATCCTTCCTTATCCAAATGTGTTTCTATTAAAAAACACACCGTGGGTACTTGCTCCCTCACCATTTTATGAAGGCTACGAATTGTTCAAGGGTTCCCAAGCCCTTGGTAATTCCAACCTAAGAACCTCATTGCAATCGGCAAGAGTGGTTCTACCCCCCCCCCCCAATTCCTCTCGCCGTTGTGGTCATTTGTGAAAACTCCTCAACCTTCTCACATTTCCCCAGATTTCCATCAGCAGTCAATTCCATGCTAATCTCTTTTTGTTGCACTCCATGTTTACCTAAAGTAGGTAACTCAATTGTTGCTTAACCATCTAGCCCACAAACCATACGAGCCAATCTTTTCCAAGTGGGTCGAATTTTAAGTGACAGAAGCCCATCTGATTTCAAATTCTCAACGTGCTTAACAACTGAATTTAGCTTAGCACCATCCTTTTTTGAATTTGAGTCATCCATGTTACTCTCATCCTTTGAATTCAAATAAAAAGATTTGCTCCCTATCCAACTTGAGTCTAGCCAATCTATATCTGTCTTTATCCTCCCTTCTATTTCAGACATAACTTCCCCACCTATCTCAATCCTTCCTTCCTTCTTAGAAAAATCCTCCCCACCACCCAAAACAATCCCTAACGTATCAGACCGTCCTTCCTTACATCTGCCATGCACCATAAGGCTTGCTAAGTTGGTTTGAGCCACCACCTCCTTCTCACTCAGATCCTTATCGTGTCTATGCCCTGTATCCATTTCTTGCTCACTTTTTGAAGTACATGGTCGATATGAATCACACCTGGACGGCGACCAAGGACAACCACCACTAGCTCGCAACCACCCCTCATAGTGAAAATTGACTTCCTCTCCATTTTTCGTGAAAGCAAAGTAAGTATCACAATACTTAAGATCATTGCCTAGTAATCCACAATAATGACAGAACAAAGGCAATCTCTCTTACTTGAAGGCAGCCTAATTTTTCTATCCATCTAAACCCGAAAGAAAACCCCCACGTCTGATGAGCTTTGAAATGGGAAGAGCCATTTTGACTCTCATGAATAAATTCAACATATCTTGTCTACGCCTCCTTTCCACCTTTACCACCATACCCAACCGACCTTTAACTTCCGTTGCTACTTAAGGACAAACCATAACAAATGGGGCACCCCATATCTACACCCATAGAGTAACTAAGTCAAATTTTACTTTTTTTGCAGTCATTCTTGATTGCCAACGACACAACATCAGAGCTTGATTATCAAACATCCATAGACCCTCTCTTATTACTCACTCCATATCAAACTCTGTATTAAACTTGAATTGGAACAAATTTGACTTGACTTCAACTATCTGCAGTCCTTCATTTATTCCCCATGCTTTCCTCAACATATTCTGAGCCACTCTCTTATTAAAAGGCTTGCATGTGAGAAAATTCTCAATCAAACTTTGAGCACAACTCTCTATTTCTTCCTTCCAACCCTCCTCCAAAATAACTATCACTTCTTCTTTGTCTGTGGTAAGCTTCATATTCTCTAGACTACTAATCACATCTTCTGCCATTTTGCAAAAAGAAAAGAAAAAGATAGACCCTTAGTAAACCTAAGGGAGGGAGAAGTCTCATTGGTACATGAGGGGGAGAGCTCCTACAGCTTATATCCAGGGGAGGAGTTAGGGGGGGTTGAGGGGGGGGCAGTTGCCCCCCTAGCCCACCCAAAAAATACCCTTAGTTATTATAGCTAATACTTATTAAATATTCTTGCCTACTTTTTGTTTTTGGGTTTATTAAATACCACTATGTTTCTTTGGTCTTGAAATAGAGTACAATTTCTAAACGAACCATTGAGGAACCTTAAGTCCTCTATTAGCATGTTTTGCATTGAATTTTTTAGTTGGTCCCTACCATATTATAATTTGAACCTTTTCTAGATCTAAGTTAACCAAAATAATAGAAATTCACATATATTACACTCAATATTTATCTAACTAATAATAGTTTCTTTCATAACTTGAGTTTTGGCCAATGGAGTCAATATTGTACTGTACCGACACCTTAGCCGATACAGAAACACGGCTATTTCATACCGCTTTTTGTACCTGAGTTTGTCGGGTTGTACTGGCAAAATCGAGAAAAAAATCGGATACCAGCCAGAAAAAGAATACCGGCCGGTAAAAAAAAAAAAAAAAAATTAAATGTTTAACGGTAAAAGAAAATACCATGTTGTTAGGATTAGTGTCCTTAAATCCTATTGTTTGATGCTATATGTAATATTATGTATGACATTATGTATGACATGATGTATGACTTAATATTGTAATTAATAAAGCTGTTTTATTATTATATGAAATAATGGTAACATGAATATTCGGACATTATCATATAGTCCATGAGATGCATAGTATGTGGTTTATGTGAAAATTCACAGAAGATATAAATCACAAGTTCTTTGTAAACTCAGAATATAGTTCGTAGTCGGTGATGAAATTGAGCGTTTCATCTACGAAGACTATAACATATCAACTAAGATGATTTGTCTTGATCATGGAAGTGGTGATTTCTAGTTGATATGTTGATATGTTTTCAGAGTTAAGACATATTGAACTGGACCGCTGTGAGTTTTATTATTCTCGTAACGACTATTAATTGAATAATAAATTTCACGACTTATATTAACATGAACTCTTAATCCTGAGAGAATAATGGACCTGATCATGGAATGTAGGTTGCTTTGATATATCAGGAGTGAGATCTAAAGTAACGGTTAAAACCTCAGTATGTTGGGCAGCCACATTTAGTGTTGATGGAATATATATTCTCAAGATGGAATTCATAGTCTCTTAACGAAGATATAAAATATTCTCTTGAGATAAGTTTAATGGGTTCAGTTATTCAGAGAGTTAGGCCTAACCACTTTAGTAATAAATTACTAAATTATATATTAATGAAATTGGATTTCATAAATATATGGTGAATAACTTAAAAGGATTAAACTGAGTACTCAAGTATTAAGATGTAGTAATCTACAAAGTGGCAGTCTACATTTATGACTTTGTATTACTACGAATATTTTATGAAAGAGTTGCATGTACAATAAAGTCTTGGGATATAATTTATAGATAAAGTCTAGAGTGCAACTATATTTATATAGTGATATTAAATATAGTTAATGGTAACTTTGAACTTCTCAAGAGTTGACAGAAAAGTCCAAGGCCCATTGAAGCTAGTGTCTTATTGGTCCCTTTTGGTCCCACTCCAAGCCACATATTAGAGCCCAATTGGAAAGGCCCAAAAGGCTAGCCCAATTAGATAATCAGTTATTAAGAGAGAAACATATAGATTTTTAAAACAAACAAATTGCATGAAATGGTGTATGTGAGTGTTGGACACATTCTAATTTTTCTCTTGAACAAATTCATATAACTGATTGAGAGACCACACATATTGGGCATTAGTGGAATTGGAGTGAAGATTAAAAGTATTCTCAAGTGCTTACAATCTTTGTTTTTTAAATTTACCACACCAAGGTATATTCTCTTGTTCTCATATTCTGAAATTTACATAGCACATGTTATCTATAGCGAATGAAGTAGATCCGTTATTTTTTCTGCTGCATACATGCATATTTCCATCACATGTAACCCATAATACTGTCGTGGCTAGCACTATTCCAAAAGTGACCATTGACCAGCCATCTTCTTCTCCTTCACGCCCATCCCTCCATTTGTCTGCCACTCTTAGTTTTTAAGTTTTTATTTCTAAAGGTTTTAGTTGTTTGTTTTGTTGTAACTTTTAATAGTTAAAAACTAAAAGTAAAGGAGGTCTGCTTTTTGTTTGTAACTTGGGGCAGTGTGCCCTCCTGACACACCCACGTGAATTGTTATAAAATTTTGAGAATTCAAATTTGATTTTTTTTTTCTAATGCAAAGAAATTTCAAATGGCAGTTGTTTGTTTTGTTGTAACTTTTAATAGTAAAAAACTAAAAGTAAGGGAGGTCTGCTTTTTGTTTGTAACTTGGGGTAGTGTGCCCTTCTGACACACCCACGTGAATTGTTATAAAATTTTGAGAATTCAAATTTGATTTTTTTTTTTTCTAATGCAAAGAAATTTCAAACGGCATTTTAACTTTTAATAAATGAAAAAAGTTTTTGTACTTATTTGTCAAACTTTACTGATTGTGATATTATTATTATTATTAAAGAAGTAGGAACATAAATTCCCTATTATTATTATTAATATTACTTAGTTGAAATTCTAACTAGAGATTATCATATTAAATGAGATAAAGATTTATAAATTTAAACTTTTAAATAAATTATATGAATTTTGGTTATGACTATGTGTATATATATATATATATATATAATATATAACAGTAAATCCGAAAATGGTATACTGGTATTAATTGATATTGAAATATCTCTTTTTTTGTCAAACCGGTATAGCCTCCGGTACGATATTAACTCTCTTGATTTTGGCTCTAAAAAAAATTAAAAATAGATCATTCATGTGAGAAATATTTCAATAGATAAATACAATATTATGAATAAACCTTTTTTGTAGAATTTGTTTTTGGTATAATTACATTAAATATCACTTAGTATTTAAATGAATAGCTTTTAATTTTTCAAATTGATCTCAAATATTATATATTCACATAATGTGTGTAAGTGCGTGTATCATATATAAAATTTGCTCCCTCTCAACTCAAATCCTATCTACGCCATTGCTTATATCGTGTATCTTAGAATGTCCTTTAAAATTAAACAAAGTGGCTACTTATTAATATCACCAAACAACGTTACAACTTCAAAAAACCTACTTATTTTCTCCGTTAAAACCTTCTCTTTCACCCACCTTTTCAGAATCCCATTAATGCCTACTACTTTGAAGAACCTCCAACAACACCCCCCAAAAAGATTTTAGAAAAAACCATTAGTTTGATAGATAAATGTCAAACTGTATTTGCTGGTTACAAGTCTCCTAATTGCAACCTAAGGGGTTGGCCGAGTTGCTTGAGCTCTCGGTTTCAAGGTGCTTGTACTAGGTTCGACTGGGTGTGCTCCCCAATTTGAGTTCTGATACTTGCACTTTGAAAAGAATTTCTTAGGCCAGCGCTTTATTCCTTCGTGGGCCCACCCGATGCAAACAGTGATTAGTCTTTGGTTGAAAACCTTGAGAATACACTGTGTGAGAGCAAAAAAAGTCTCCTAATTGTAGTGACTGTGAGCTCTATTTGTTAAAAAAAATTAATACTTGCTAGTACGATAAATTATTAGTGGTAGATAAAAATATATATATATTAGTAGTAAGTTTAGACTTACTACTAATATTAGATAAGAACCGATGAAAATTTACCAATTTAACAGTTATTAAAATAACTGTCATTTTTTTTTGGGTATATAACATTACTCATATATAAAAACAGGAACTTATTATCCATGATCTATGATTATGCCAAGTTGCGCATTACTACAAAATTTCTTCATTTTGCCATCCTCATCATCAAAATTGTTTTCTTTATGCCAAAGAATTACAAATTTCTAGTGTTAATGGGTAGATCTGTTATCTGTAGATTGCATTCGTTTTTTCTTTGGCAATAATTAATTTTTTTCACGTAGAGGGAGAGAGTACATGTGTAAAATGATTGAAACTGAGTACAATGGTTGAAATTATTTTATAGATTTTTTATTTCCTCCTTTTACTCGACTGATTGGCCACCACGAAACAAGGGTCGGGGAAAAAAAAATCTTAAGAGTAAAAGACGGTAGATTATGAGGAAAGTTTGAATACAATTGTTCTAACATACATCCTCCTCTATATGTTAGTTACGAAACTCAAAGCCAATAATGCCCAGTCACCTGTGCTTTTTGTGCGCGAAATTGACACTTGTTTTGCATCTGTCTATTTTTTTCTGATGAGTATCCGATCCTCCCCAACAGGTGAGGTCCACATACTTTTGGCGATAAGAAGTGGTAATCCGAGCCAGTTTGTAGTTGCCTGTGCATGTGCGACTAGTGGGAACTTAACATTATTGCTAAAACTTTACACGTTTATCATTCGAATCTCATTTCAAAATCTTGTGTTAAAAAGATGCAGAGGAAATTTCTCTCCAAATTAGTTTGAAAATATTTTTTACAAATTATCTTTTGTATTTTTTATTAGTTATGAATTTTAAAAATCTAATTGTTAAATTATATATTTTTAATATATATGTCAAATTTCTTCCTAATCGAATGTTAATTAATATTTAATTAATAAACTTAATTTTTATGCATAATTTTAGATTATCAAAACTTAGAATTCAAATATTTGATTAATGACATAATTATTAATATTTGATGTGGGGGTCAGTCAATCAACAGACCCATTAAGGTCAAGATCGTTGGGTCTGCGGCCCATCCGAGGATGCAAATCCGTCCGAGGAGGCCCAAGTCAGGTCGTAAGGGTAACCACCAAGGGGGGTAGTCAATATCACGAAAATAGAGTTCCGTATTCGTCCGAGGACACCATACTCCTCGGCAGTATGCGTCCGAGGACGATCAGGACACGGTCTTGTTACAATCGGACCTCAGAACTATGTCACCATTGAAGAGGGGATAACAGACCGAGGGTAAGAAAGAAAAGGCAAACAAATATCTATAACTACAACTGCCTCCGCATTAATCGCCTCTCAACCAACTCTCTGGCCACATTAATGTGGAGGAGATACATGAACAGTAATGAAGCAGCCTTACAGCTACCCATAGGAGGTTTCAGGAGGCGCTAGATGGGACAGAAAGAATTCCCCCGAACCCAACCTACATGTGTGTGGTGAGGATGGAACACAGAGGGTGATATATAATCTGAAAGAAGAACATGCAGAAAAGGGAGAGATCAGAACAAAAAAAAAAAAAAAAAAAAAAAAGATTCAAGAAGAAAAACGTGAAAAACAAAAAAAACTGTATCTATTTCAATAAAAAAACCGATTGTTGTGCCAGCTCTGAACCTTCAATAAAAGTGAGGGTGAATCTTTTCCTTCTACGAAAGTTAATCTAGTTCTTAATACCCACACTCTACAAATTATATTGTTTAAGCCTTTTTACGTGCGAACCCAATATCCTTTTGGGTCGTTACAAATCAAGTCTTTACATTTGATCTTCTTAAAATTTTGTAAGAATATAGAATATAATAAAAAGATACAATTTAAGAAATAGATTTTTAAAATTCACATTTAATAAAAATATATTGAGATAAATTGAAGAGTTTTTCTTCAAAATTAGTTTGGATAGAAACCTTTTTAGAAAAAGTGATATCATCTTATCATATTTTGGATTTTCTACTCTCAAAAGTTTATATATAATAATTATAATCCCCAACACCTTCCATTAATCTCCGACTCAGGAAAAAAAAAAAAAAAAAACCTTCCAATCTCTAACATTCTTGCCTTTCTTCCTCAGCCAACTCAATTTCCAAAATGTCTCCACTAACATTAGCCATTTTCCTGCTACTCCTTGGATCCATCATCTGGACATTCATGCACAAAAAAGGACGTAAACTAGTACTCCCACCGGGTCCCCGGTCTTTACCCATTATTGGTAATTTTTACATGTTGGGTAGCCTCCCACATCGTGCCCTCGAAAACTTAGCCAAAAAATACGGACCCATCATGTCATTGAGGCTTGGCCATGTCCCAACTATTGTGGTCTCATCTTCCCAAACTGCTGAGCTATTTTTAAAGACCCATGACACCGTTTTTGCCAGCCGACCTATATTCCAAGCCTCAAAGATCATTGGTATGTCCAAAGGTATTGCTTTCTCCGAGTATGGTCCATATTGGCGCAGCCTTAAGAAACTCGTTGCGTCGCAGCTTCTGAGTGCTTCAAAAATAGAGTCATTTGCACCTATGAGGAAGGAGCTGGTAGGATCATTGGTACAGTCACTGAAAAAAGCTGCGGTAGCACATGAGGTTGTGGACCTTAGTGAGGTGGTGGGCAAACTCATTGAGGAATCAACACGTAGAATGGTATTTGGGCGAAGTCATCATGATAGATTCGACTTGAAGGCACTTATTGCGGAGACCTTGAACTTGATGGGAGCTTTCAATCTAGCAGATTATGTTCCTTACCTTGGGGCACTTGATCTACAGGTATATCTTTCAATGTTTTTATCTTTTCAACTTTATTCTCCCTTTGATAAACTTAGCCATTGATTTTTTTTTTTTTTTTTTTTTGATTTAATTCTTTGGAGAATCTAAAAACAGTCGATTTTTCTTTTAAATTTCATGCCTATTTCTTCGTCCACCGAGTAATGTTGTTGGCCCAAAAGTGTGTCTCAGTAGCGGTTAAAACTTCATAGTAAAAGCTAAATCTCAAAGTGGGAAGCCCATGAAAGTCATATAATTATGTAGTGAATTATTATTATACAAGTCTTTAATTTTTATAAGTGTTTTAACTGTGAGTTTTAGTTAATTAATAAATAGTAAGATACAAGGTTTTAACCTGCGGAGTCAATACCGTGGTACGGCCGGAACTTTTCGTAATAATACCTTAGCCGGTACAGAAACACGGCTATTTTGTACCACTTTTTGTACCGGCAAAATCGAGAAAAAAATCAGATACCAGCTGGAAAAAAAATACCAGCCGGTAAAAGAAAAACAAGAAAAATGAAAATTAAGTGATTAACGGTAAAAGAAAATACCATGTAACCCATAATACTGCTGTCGCCAGCACTGTTCTGAAAGTGACCAGCCATTCTTCTTCTTCTTCACGCCCATCCCTCCATCCGTCTGCCTCTCTTAGTTTTTAAGTTTCTATTTCTGAAGGCTTTAGTTGTTTGTTTTGTTGTGACTTTTAATATTAAAAAACTAAAAGTAAAGGATGGTTGCTTTTTGTTTGTAACTTGGGGGCAGTGTGCCCTCCTGACACACCCACGTGAATTGATATAAAATTTTGAGAATTCAAATTTGATTTTTTTTTTCTTTCCTAATGCAAAGAAGTTTCAAACTGCATTTTAACTTTTAATAAATGAAAAAAGTTTTTGTACTCATCTGTCAATCTTTATTGACTGTGATATTATTATGGGTCTAGTTAACGTGTATCTTAAAGACATACACTAAATTTTCTATTTCTGAAAATATTTTTTTGAGAATTGAAAAAGTTGTCATTACTTTTTCAATTCTCAAGAAAATTTTTTCTAAAAATGAAATTTAATATGTACCCTTAGAGCACATATTAATAAAATCCTATTATTATTATTAAAGAAGTAGCACATAAATTCTTTAAGAGCAGATAATAATTAATTATTTTTGAAAATTGAAAAAATATTGATATTTTTTTTAATTCTCAAGAAAATATTTCCAAAAATAGATAGCTCAGAGCACATATTAACCGGAACCTTATTAATATTACCTAATTGAAATTTTAACTAAAGATTATCATATTAAATGAGATAAAGATTTATAAATTTAAAGTTTTTAATAAATTATATGAATTTTGGTTATGAATATTGTGGGGCCCAACAGTTTATGAGCCAGGCCCACTTGCTCATGGGAAGTCCAAAGGTCCAAACCGAAAAAGGTTATGGCCTAAGCTCAAAAATATAAGGCAAAAAATGGCCCAGAGATGCAGCCGAGGACAGTTTAGTCCTCGGCAGACCCAAAGCTCCCTTGAGAAGAGGGGTAAAAAAGAGGTATAGGAACAAATCTGTAAGGAGATCTAAAATATCTTGGGAAAGTTACCCTTACTACCCTTCCCAGATAAGACTCTGCACCTAACAGAGCCGTATTCTTCAGTTTTATCAACCATCCCCAACAATTCTGGGATTAGACTGACGGGACAAATATCAGTCTTGTAAAGGTTGACCCTACACGTGGACGAAGGACAGCGAACGCAGGCTAGTATAAAAGAAAAAGTAAGTAAATCTGGAAAGGGGGGGGGCCCCAAGAAAAAGGAGGGACTTCCATCCCACCTGGAGGAGGAAGACTCCATGGATGAAAACATCTTAATAACTCATGCACATCACAGAAAAAACCCACCGTTGGGTGACCGGGGTAAGACCTTAATGATCCTCGGACCAAGTCCGAGGAGACCCACCCCGCAGGATACGACGTTATAGGGTTTAAATGCTCAAACCCAACTCCTTTTTCTACATGAATTCCTCTAAAACCAAGACCGGATCATCGCCCCGTGATCAAAGGCCAGCCTTTCAAGCCCACTCTCTACAAATTATATTGTGAGGGATCATTCATGTACGAGCCCAACATCATTATTGGGCCGTTAAAAAAATCGTGTCCCTACAATTGGCGCCGTCTGTGGGAAAGGCTTGCGCGTTGGCACAGGTGGCGTTCGAGTCAACTCTCTAGCAAGTAGAGATTCGCGGGTTTTCCCCCATCTCCGGCGACATGCAGTTGTTATTCCGACATAAACTTGTGCCAGGGTTTACGTCCTGTAGCGCCAACGGCACGGGCAGCTCTAGGGGCTTCCGACCCCAAGTCAGCCCTCCCCGCCATGGTCAAGGGGCTGACCTGCGAAAAAGCAAATAAGTACAAAAAAGTACTCAAAAAAGTTTTGGACAGAACCAAGGCCTTGCATGGTCCTCGGACTCAAGCCTATGGGGAAACCAAGCATCCTCGGACTCAAGCCTATGGGAAAACCAAGCACTCAAAAAGTTTTGGACAGAACCAAGGCCTTGCATGGTCCTCGGACTCAAGCCTATGGGGAAACCAAGCACTCAAAAAGTTTTGGACAGAACCAAGGCCTTGCATGGTCCTCGGACTCAAGCCTATGGGGAAACCAAGCACTCAAAAAGTTTTAGACAGAACTAAGGCCTTGCATGGTCCTCGGACTCAAGCCTATGGGGAAACCAAGCACCCAAAAAGTTTTGGACAGAACCAAGGCCTTGCATGGTCCTCGGACTCAAGCCTATGGGGAAACCAAGCACTCAAAAAGTTTTGGACAGAACCAAGGCCTTGCATGGTCCTCGGACTCAAGCCTATGGGGAAACCAAGTACTCAAAAAGTTTTGGACAGAACCAAGGCCTTGCATGGTCCTCGGACTCAAGCCTATGGGGAAACCAAGCACTCAAAAAGTTTTGGACAGAACCAAGGCCTTGCATGGTCCTCGGACTCAAGCCTATGGGGAAACCAAGCACTCAAAAAGTTTTGGACAGAACCAAGGCCTTGCATAGTCCTCGGACTCAAGCCTATGGGGAAACCAAGCATCCTCGGACTCAAGCCTATGGGGAAACCAAGCACTCAAAAAGTTTTGGACAGAACCAAGGTCTTGCATGGTCCTCGGACTCAAGCCTATGGGGAAACCAAGCACTCAAAAAGTTTTGGACAGAACCAAGGCCTTGCATGGTCCTCGGACTCAAGCCTATGGGGAAACTAAGCACTCAAAAAGTTTTGGACAGAACCAAGGCCTTGCATGGTCCTCGGACTCAAGCCTATGGGGAAACCAAGCACTCAAAAAAGTTTTGGACAGAACCAAGGCCTTGCATGGTCCTCGGACTCAAGCCTATGGGGAAACCAAGTACTCAAAAGTTTCGAACAGAACCAAGGCCTTGCATGGTCCTCGGACTCAAGCCTCTGGGGAAACCAACTACTTATAAGGAAAAACTACATTACAGAGACCTTAGGATTTATCCGAGAAAAACTCTCCACTAGCAATTGGGGTAGTTCCTAAATTGCGAGGATTCTCAAGTCTGCTTTCGAATCTTCAGCACCAAAGGGATCGATGCGATATAGAGCAATATGTCGCCTGAAAAACGATCGGGGTTCCCTACTGCTCAGTCAACTCCTCGGATAGATTATTTAGAGATTATCATTCTTGGACGGTATTCTCGCACTTATCACAGAACATTCAGTTGTTACCTCGGTTAGTTTCCTAAGTTTAACTTACTATGAATTATCGTCGTAATGCCTGGTAGTGTTGGTAAATTAAAATTAGTTGGATTATGTTTCAAGGTTTCCTGCTCTGATTATGATTGAAGAAACACACACATAGAGCACACCCTTTCACAAAATAGTGTTGCAAAAAGAATAGTATTCAAAACAAGTAAATAAATTCCCCTTTTTACTAAAACAAAGAAATAGTACAGTGTACAATGAAAAGCTGGAATCAGCTTATGTTAAAGATTACTACATAATTGAAAAGGAAGATACAAGAGAATAAGGCAAAGCCGAGGAGGCAGTACAAACGAGAGGTTGGCTTCTAAAGCTAACCACATAATCAAAAGGAAAGATACAAGAGAATAAGATAAAGCCGAGGTGGTGGCACAGAGGAGAGGTTGGCTACTGCTTCAAGACCTTGTTCTTCCTCAATGCTTTTACATGCCCATAACTCAGGCAGCAAAAAAACCCAGCTTAGGGCCTACACCGTCAAAGAAAAGGTGCAGAGAGAGCCCAGCTTCAGGCTAGCGTAGCTGAAGAAAAGGTGCATGAAACCCAACTTGAGCCTCACACCGCTGAAGGAAAGGTGCAGGGAGCCGGAAGTTGAGGAGCTTTCACCAAAAATTTGCCTGCAACAAGGTAGAGGCGATGATGGCGGAGAATCTTTCTTCTGACACACCAAAATTCTGGCATGAACAGAACCTGCTTCGGATTTTGACTAAAAGGGGGGGAAACACCCTTTCCCCTCTGTCGAAATGGAATATTCTCTTGAATTTATGCCTCCTTTGCCCGTACCTCACTATTTTGAGTCTCAGGAGGATACGGCGCCTCTGTGGCGAAGAGAGTTCCTTTTCCCCAACCCTCGCCTCAAACATGTTATACTAAGGGAGGATAGCATCGGATATGGGAGTTGTGATTTGGGAGGAAACTGCAGGATTTGTGCGTAGGTAAAGTAACTTTCTCTCCTATTTATTTAAAAAGATAAGGTGGTGGCATTTAATTCACGCAGCATCCCAAAGAACGCTACAGACAAAATGGCTCTGGCTCAATTTCCAACGCCACCTGCAACCATGAGATTAAAGGAGTCTCGTGAAGGCGCACCTCGAACACTGGGACACCAAAGAGTACCGCGTGACCAAAGACTACAGAAATACCTCCTAATTTGTAGGCCTAGTGAATTCGCGGCCCAGACCCGTTCTACATGGGGGCCTAGGGACTATGGCCCACGCCGAGGAACAGCCGTTGCCGAGGACAACCTCCTGCTCGGCACCTCGTGAAATACCTGAGGAAAGGGAGAAACTGAACTCAAAAAAGTTTTGGACAGAACCAAGGCCTTGCATGGTCCTCGGACTCAAGCCTATGGGGAAACCAAGCACTCAAAAAAAAGTTTTGGACAGAACCAAGGCCTTGCATGGTCCTCGGACTCAAGCCTATGGGGAAACCAACTACTTGGATGACAAAATTAGGTTTTGGACAGAGCCAAGGCGTTGTGAAGTCCTCGGACTCAAGCCTATTGGGACGCCAACTACTCGGATGGGGAAAGTCCTCGGCTCAAATACTGTAAAATGTTAAGGCCAATAAAAGTGGTAGGATGATGACGAGACACCCCACTATTCGGTAGCCTAAGGGGGCTGTTCATTTTTGCGGGTGATATGTCTTCGGATGATTACTTCCTACACCGCATAGAGCATCCAGTTCTAATCTCGGCATTGTTTCGGGTAAGTATCGTTATTCACAGGTACGCATTGCTATGTCAAACAATTCTATTAAAGTTATGGTGACATCTTTTTATTAGCAAGTATTTTGGCCTTAGTTGTCATTGATTCAAATGCTATATTATTGTGCCGAGCAGCGCTTGCAAATTTGTAAAAACATAGACAGAACATGCAAAGTAAAATAACAACAATTCTTATTAATATGAAAAATTATTACAACGTACAAAGAAGGGCTTGAACAAGCCTATACAAAAGGTGAATTGCCGAAGCAACGGTAACATCCGCAATACAGATAAATAAACAGTCGGGTGTCTTTTAAACTCGTCTTCAAAGTCTCTCCAATCTCTGCCTCAGTATTGCCCATATTGAAAGAAGAACCTTCTTTGGAAAAAGATGAAGGAGAAGGAAGAAGAAGATGAAGGAGAAGGAAGAAGAAGATGGAGGAGATGAATGAGGAAGATGGAGGACATGAGTAAAAGAAGGAGGAGAAGAAGAGGGAAGAGATGAAAAGAAAGAGAAAGGAGCAAAAGAGGGAGAAGGAAAAGCACCAAGATGGATCTGGTGGTGGAAAGAAGAAGAAAGAGAGGCAAAGGGAGGCGCCAGTGAACGAAGAGAGGAAGAAGCAGGGGAACTTAGTCCCTGCCCCAGTCCTGACTCCTAACACACTGGTGCCATGTTAGATATGCTCATGAGGGAGCGGGTGGTACTGATAATGTGTGTCCTCGGCTCAGTCACGCCGAAAGTGTGATGTGACGAGCCCCTGCTTCGGATTTTGGCTGAAAGGAAGGCGAGACAAATCTTGAGTCTCCGCCATCCTTGCCCTGACCGAGCCATTTCAAGCTTCGTCAGAACATGGTGTTTCTGGGAGGGGAATGGTTTTTTCATTGCTTATTACTACGGTGAGTGTATTTCAGGTTAAGGTATAACCGGAGAGTTAAAGTAAACTCCGGAAGGAATCTAAGGGTTTCAAATTTTGGGGGGATTAAAGGGATTCATCTGTGGGAGAAACAACTCTTGTTTCTTCTCTTTATATAGGGGACGAAGAAGAGAGTACTTAATGTGTTCAGATCTCCAAGGAAATCTGCAAACACGAGTACGCCTGTTTCATTCCCCCACGCCATCAAAAACCGTTGAATCTGGGAGGTCTCGTAAAGGGAAGATATTAAAGACGCGCTTCGAATAACCAAACGGCATAAACGCATCGTACACCAATTAAGGGGAACATCTTGTAGACCGGTACACTCCCTGGGCAAGTGAAGAGTCGCCAGCGTCAGTCAAGGGATGAATTAAATGAGCCATAATAAAGGCTCGGTATTGCCAAAAACCCCCTCTCCAATCAGGATGTTGGACAGCAGGGTTTTGAGGGGCTATTGTGGGGCCCAACAGTTTATGAGCCAGGCCCACTTGCTCATGGGAAGTCCAAAGGCCCAAACCGAAAAAGGTTATGGCCCAAGCTCAAAAATATAAGGCAAAAAATGGCCCAGAGATGCAGCCGAGGACAGTTTAGTCCTCGGCAGACCCAAAGCTCCCTTGAGAAGAGGGGTAAAAAAGAGGTATAGGAACAAATCTGTAAGGAGATCTAAAATATCTTGGGAAAGTTACCCTTACTACCCTTCCCAGATAAGGCTCTGCACCTAACAGAGCCGTATTCTTCAACTTTATCAACCATCCCCAACAATTCTGGGATTAGACTGACGGGACAAATATCAGTCTTGTAAAGGTTGACCCTACACGTGGACGAAGGACAGCGAACGCAGGCTAGTATAAAAGAAAAAGTAAGTAAATCTGGAGAGGGGGGGCCCCAAGAAAAAGGAGGGACTTCCATCCCACCTGGAGGAGGAAGACTCCATGGATGAAAACATCTTAACAACTCATGCACATCACAGAAAAAACCCACCGTTGGGTGACCGGGGTAAGACCTTAATGATCCTCAGACCAAGTCCGAGGAGACCCACCCCGCAGGATACGACGCTATAGGGTTTAAATGCTCAAACCCAACTCCTTTTTCTACATGAATTCCTCTAAAACCAAGACCGGATCATCGCCCCGTGATCAAAGGCCAGCCTTTCAAGCCCACTCTCTACAAATCATATTGTGAGGGATCATTCATGTACGAGCCCAACATCATTATTGGGCCGTTAAAAAAATCGTGTCCCTACAAATATATATATATATATATATATATATATAATAGCGGTAAATTCAAAACCGTACTTTGGTATTGATCGGTACTAAAATATCTCGTTCTTTTGGCCAAACCGGTACGGCCTATGGTATAAGATTAACTCCCTTGGTTTTAACACTTACTTTACTACTATTTATAATTTCCTTCTTCTTTCTAGTATTTTCTTGTTTTAATCTTGGGAAATTATTGTGTACTCCCAGAGTATCATAAATGCATACTCCCTCTTCTCACATGAATGGTGGGTCCCACTAATTAAATTCATGGTGGGACTCACCATTTATATGAGAGGGGAGAGTACGCATTTATGGTACTCTGGGAATACCTGATAATTTTCCTTTAATCTTTCCCTCAGTACTTCTCTTACTACTATTTATTTTATTTGTTCCTTATTGATAATTAATTAACTAATCTTCTCCCCCACCCTACTCCTCATTGGCAAACAATATTTGCAATTAATAGTGTGTGAGATTTTCTATGGTCATAATAAATCTTATAAACAATCGAACACCTTTGGTGTAATGATTATTTTATAAATACAAAATTCTTATGGATGGGATAGGAGTTTCACACATTCACTTTCTTTTATTAAACACAGACATATACATATAAATTAGGTTAGAATGAGATTTCTATCATAGATACAAATAAATAAATAAATAAATATATATATATATATATATATATATATATATATATTTCATAACACTTTTACAATAAACTAAGTTATTAGCATATCATAAATCAAAATAATAATAATTAAAAAAAAAAAGATTATACACTATAGCCCACCACAACTCAAAACAAGCTTATTGTTAAATTTTTGTCCTACCATTTACTTTCTCTACAACGCATATGTCCCAACATCTGGTTCAATAATATTGGGTCCATAAACAAGTTTTAGCCAAGATGAGCATACTGTTTTTCGGTTATGTTAGAGTTATGGCAATACTTATTGCAGAAAAAATTTGTTCCTCGGCCCTCCCTTGCCCACTCTATATGCCACATTGGTATGTAGTGTTATAGAAGAAAAATTTTAAGATATAACTTTTATGCCACAATTTTAATGTAGTTGACTGTAAGTGGTAAAAAAAATGCAACAAACTAAGAAAAAAATGCTAATTACATCTTCATTTTACCCTAAATAGTATCTGATGGTCATGAAATTTGGTATCTATATTAAATTTATTAAGTGGTTTATTTCATACCAATAAGTGTTATATATCTATAAAATCATATTGTATGTATATGTAACATACAAAAATGAAATTTAATCCTTTGATAAAAGGCATAGTTATTAATCCTTGATAATCTAGGAATTTTTTAACAAAAAGGGTATAACTAAAAATGTAATCAAATGGTAGATTTATCAAAATTGTCATCTAATAAAAAATTATTAAGTGGTATAATATTACTTCAACTTATACTATATATATAATTTTAACCTAAAGAAGCTGATCTAATTTTAACCCAAAAATAAACTAACTTTTTCTTTTCACTTTAAACCTTTTTATTTTTGGTTCTCAAATTTTTTTTTTTTTTTAACTCTTTGGTATCATTCAATAATAATAATAAAATCTCTCCTCTATATATATATATATATATAGAGAGAGAGAGAGAGAGAGAGAGAGAGAGAGAGAAACACCATGTAATTTTTAAGTAATTTTAGTAACTTACTTTTGGATGCGAATTTTTTTATTGGATGGCTCAAGTTACTTCTTTATTGGATGCAAATTTCAATAAATTCACTTTTGGATTACATTGTCTTTATATCCTCCATATTTGCAAAATTTTAAAATAATTGGAAATCAATAACTATCTCATCAATAAAATGTTTAAAATCAATAATTACCACATCAGTTTCTTAGGTTTGTTTTTAGCAAAATTGGTGACATTATAACACTTTGTTTCCTTTAGACAAAGATGTTTGCGGCGTTTGCCTCAACGATTTCCGTTTCGAGAAATGGTATTGTTTACTTAGTTTTCTAACCATTCATTGCCCTCAGGGATTGACGTCGCGCATTAAGAAACTTGGCAAGACTCTTGATGTAGTATTGGAGAACATTATCCAGGAGCATGAACAAATTCCTAGTGGTCCACAAAGTTGTGAAAAGGACTTTTTAGACATGTTACTTTCTTTGATGAATCAACCCATGAATGCCCATGATGAGAATTCATGTAAAATTGATCGAAGAGTTATCAAGGCTATCATTATAGACATGATTACTGCTACATATGACACTTCAGCTATTAGCATTGAATGGACCATTTCTGAACTCTTGAGGCATCCACGGATAATGAAACATGTACAGGATGAGCTAGAACGTGTAATTGGAATGAATAGGATGGTGGAGGAAACAGATTTAGCAAATTTAACTTACTTGGGTATGGTGATTAAGGAAAGCTTCAGACTACATCCTGTTGCACCATTTCTAATCCCACGTGAATCAATGGAGGAGATTGAGATTAATGGATATTACATACCCAAGAAATCACGAGTAATGATAAATTATTGGGCTATTGGACGAGATCCTTATGTGTGGTCGGATAATGTGAAAGAATTTTACCCTGAAAGGTTCATAAATAATAATATAGACCTCAAGGGACATGACTTCCAGCTTATCCCATTTGGATCCGGTCGTAGAGGTTGCCCTGGATTACAATTAGGGCTTACGACCGTCACTTATGTTCTCGCTCAGTTGCTGCATTGTTTTGATTGGGTGCTCCCTAATGGCATGTTGCCTAATGATTTGGACATAAGTGAGAAGTTTGGGCTATCAATGCCAAGAGCCAAGCACTTACTTGCGATGCCAACCTATCGCCTACTTGGTTAAACTTGTAAGATAATTATCATTTAATCTTTAAAGAAGTTTTCTTAATTATACTTGATGTGTTTTAATGGGAGGTTTTCATCTATCTTTTTTTTTTAGGTCAAAAGAAAAGGTTCCATAAGAACAGTTATTGAAGACATTGCAACACCAAGTTATTTTATGTTACCTCAAATAAAATATTAGCCTACCTCAAATAAAATATTGGATTCAAATGTACTGTGTCCTCCTAAAAATAAAATGTCATAGTTCACACAACTTGGAGACTTTTACTAAATGTTTAATATAATTCGTTAAGATTTTTAGCGACAAGTACCTTTTTACAAGTAGTACAATTAGAAGATTTTGTGAATTTGTCTCGTTGGAGTGCAATATCTATAAAAAACTGATTATGGATGTTTATTTATAAATAATGTCAACACCAAATTTTGGCACTCATCCACCAACCTCTAGAATGCTTCACTTGGTTATCAAAGCAACATATTCAACACTAGGAAAAGGAGCATTTCTCACTTGCCTTTACTCCTGATCTTTTACAATTACTGAAAACACTTTGTTCATGGGGATATAGCGGATCCATAAGAAGTATCTGTCCTAATAACAAAGGAAAAGCACTTGTTCAATCCTTGAGAAACCTCATGGTGCATTCTTGTTGCTAGTACTCAAATATGGGGTGTTTGGTTCACTTGATGTTACAATTTATATTCAATGACAGAGCCAGAAATTTTTCTAAGAGAGGCCAACCGTTGAAAAATATTCGATGGACTTCATCGTGTTGATTAACAGGATTTTTTTTTTTTAATATTACTCGTTATAATACAAGATCATCTTCTAAGGAAACAATATATGTTTGCTTAAGTTAACATATTTGAACTTTTCAATAATAATAATAATTGGTAAACCACTGAGTTGCATACTTGATAATGGTAAGAGTGTTAAGATCATTTACATATTGGAGTTGCTAGATTCTAGTTTGAAGGATTGTGAGGTCATGTGCTTCTAGTTTCCTAGCTGCTAACAGGGCCGGCTTAACAACTTTTGGGGCTTTAGGCGAAAATTTTAAATGGGGCCTTTTTATCAGATGTTTGAATATTATTAGGACTATTTTCATTATTCTCTTTTTGTTGTATAATTTCATTATCTTCCAACTCTTTTTGATAAGTTTCTTGTTCATTTGTAATATTTTCACCCAAACTTTCTGTTGTGTTTTTTTTAATACTAGTAACAAATTTATCCATAGATCCTTTTTGAGATTCAATTTGTTTTTCAATTTTTCTCTTTTTTAGAAGTTTTCCATATCCGGATAAATATTTTCTAGTAGACATTTATAATGAGAAAATATTTATAGATAAATAAAACAGAATTTATAATTAAAAATGATAATTTAAGTAAAAATAAAATTTAAAGTATAGAACAATAGAACCTAATTATTGCAATTTTTCTAAAGCCGTGACCACTTTAAAGTTTAAACCTGCATAAATAAAAATTAATTTAATACATGGTTTAATAAATTAATGTCACTATAATACAAATGAGCTTATATGATACACATCAAATTATTAATTGGTATAATAATTTATAATAATAGATAAAGTGTCAAATTAAAAAAAAAAAAAAAAGTAAAAGTGAGAAACTGTCGGACCAAACCGTGTAAATTATAACTATGGTCTGTGGGCTGTGCTCCTATCAAGAAAAAGAAAAAGTGAGAACCATCCAGCCTGTACTCCACTACATCCTATATTCCTATCAGTATCAAATATCATGGCAAAAAAAGGTCCAAAGAGGGGTAGAATTAGAAAAGCCATCATAGCAAAAAACATGTCCCATCCCATCAAACAATTGTGCAGTGCAGTGAAAGTGTGAAACAAACAAAAAATATATATAATTTAAGTTAAAGAAATAGAAGACTGAGTCTTTATTTTCGGAAAGACAGAGAAACTGAGAAAGAGGGGAAGAACTAAAGAAGAAGAATACCTCTTGTGATTGCCGACTGGTACGCTGGAATCAACAAAGAAAAATTTCAAGCTAGACTGACTGACTGAGTTGATGGAAAAAGATCAAGAATCGAGATGAAGATGAAGAAAAGAAAGGTAAGACCGTAAGAATATAGATGAAGAGGCAGAGAGATAGAGAGATGAGAGGTTTTTCTTTTGTTTTTTAAATTTATAATATCTATTTTAGCATATTTCAAGACAATTATGTTGTATTATTAATGAATTTGTCTGCTATTAATTTTGATTTTAGCATATTTCAAGAATGAGTTAATAAATCTATCTTCTAAAATTTAATTTTGTTAGCTAAAGTTTGACTATTTTTTTCCTTTTTAAATTTTTGCATTTTAGGATACAATAAGGCATTTTTAATGCATTTTATTGACCATATATATATATATATATATATATATATATAAAATTTTACAAGTGGGCCTTCTTTTATTTGGGCATCAATTGTATCACCTATTGAGCCGGCTCTGGCTGCTGCCATATGTGCTTGTAAGTCAATACTCTCCTAAGCAACATATTTTAAGCACTACAATTATGGAAGAGATGATTACTTTTTTACATCAATCACAAGATACTCCCTCCGTCCCACTTTGTTTGTCTTGTTTGAAAAGTCAAATATTTAAAGAGAATATTATTTATTATCTTGTCTGCCTTATAAAAATGTATAAGTTTACAAAACTACCCTTAAATAAATTTATCAGTTTTTTTTAAAAAGAGTTATTCTTAATGAGGCTTAGGGGTATAATAGGAACATTAGTAAACTAATAGCTTTTATTTTTAGAAACAGGACAATATTTTGGGACATTCTAAAATGGAATAGAGGACAAACAAAGTGGGACAATATTTTGGGACATCCTAGGCAACAAGCTCCTTCGACTGATGATGATAGACAACATTCCCAGGGGAGTGATGACGAAACATAACCACCAGGTTGGTGTATTTTTGTATGTGGTTGGAGAGTTGAGATTTAGACCCACTTGACCCTCATCACTTGTAATACATTTTGAGGATTATGACTGAATATATTTTAATATTGTCATTAAATATCCTTATACTAATAAGGATACAATATAAACTTATATGTTTTTTTGGAATATCTAAGCATCCCAATGGCTAGTTTCTTGACATTTCATTCTTTTGTGTTTCATTGTAATTTGATGCAACTTGTTGGTGGTTTAATAGATCCCGAGGACGTACTTGTAGTTGGAGTGAACAATGTACCCAATAAACGTGGGCCTAACTGGTTTGACGACATTTGGAATATGCCACCGCAGAAAAAACTATTCTTGCAAGTAAATAAAGCAGGCCAGCCGGTCGGGAAAAATGTTGGGTCTTAGGCAAGGTGGCTGGGAACAATAGCAAGAAGGCATGACATGTGCCCAATTAGTTATGTTCGTTGGTCTTCAGTGCCACAACAATACAAGAATCGGAGCTGGGAAGCCATTTAGGTATTAGGCAAAGAGCTACGGTAAAAGGGGTTTCTTTATTACTTGTTTAAAGCTTTATGCAAGTTTGTTATTATGTTGAAAATGTGACATTTGTTAATTCAAATTTACACATGGTATATACTCAAGGAAAATATTACTTGCAAAATACAAAAGTAATATTGGGGATGAGAGAGAGAAAGAGAGAGAGAGCTGAGTTAGGCAGGTGTAGCCATGAGCTTAGGAGAGTCAAACAAATCCAAGTAAGGAGGAGTATAAGAGTTGATAGGCTTGTGAAGAAGCATTTCTTGGGAGTTGGGAAAGGAACGGGTCCTTAGGGTTGAATGGAGGAAAGGGGATTTTGGATTTGTTTTAGGCATTAATGGCACAGATGGTAGTCCTCAAATTTTTGAAACTACCCATTGTGGTTCTTCTTCTAAGGGACTGTGATAAGGAAGCTAAAGCTGAGGGAAGTGAAGAGGCCATTGGAAAGTGCAGAGGGGTGGTGGCCATGATGTGTTTTTTTTGGGTTTGTATTTCTGTTTTTTGGTGAGGAAGATTGTGGATGGTGGGTCGGATTATGGATTTGTCCGAATGGGTTAATCTAAACACACCATATACATGGATGGTTGTTTATCAAATATCAAAATTAGATTTTTTTTTTTTTTTTGGGATAAGTATTTTTATATATGGTTTGATTATATTTAGTTTTAGAAAGTGCTTTTATTTTGCTAGTAACATGACCAATCAAATTAAGTTTTTTATTATATTGAGAATGTGACATTTGTTAATTCAACTTTACACATGGTAGGCACGATGGATAATTCTTGCAAACCTCATCCCACCTGCCAAGCAGAGGAAATAGGCACTGTCACGGATTGGGAATTTGTGAAGGGGCCACAAAACAGAGTTGAAGGAGAACTACTACAAACCGAGCATTCCTAAGGAAGCTTTACTTGAGCTATCACTGCCGGAGGTTGATGACAATCAATTTCATGTGTTGGTGGAGTACTGGTTTTCTCAGAAAGGCGTGGTAGTAATAGTTACAGTAGTATAGATATTTTGCTTTTATAAGTTTCGTGCTCAAGAGTATTATATATTAGCTTGTTATTGTAATTGGTAGTGACTTTGTTGAAATGTTCATAGGACCTGTCTAAAGATAACAAAGAGCGGCGTGCAAAGTAGACAAAGCTGCATACGCTGGGATCCAAAAGCTATGCCCAGACGGTGGATAGCATTGTAAGAACAACATTATATATATTAATAACATGCAAAAATTAACAAAGCATATATTATTTTGTGTTCTAAAGTAGAAATAAATGTAATTAGACACCATTGAATCAACACCCTCGCTTTAATATGCCAAATGTACTGACCATTGTAGGCAAACAAGAATGGCAAGCAAATAGAGAGAGGTGAGATGTATGAAGTGACATATTCTCACAGTGATGGTACTGCTGTGAATGAAATTGCGGAAGCAAATATTGTAAGTTTGTAATAAGTTATATTAGTAATTTGAATGTATTATATTTTGAGTTGGAAAGAAGTTCTTTGATGGCAGAGGACTATTTAAGATTGAAGTTGTTGGTTCATATTAACCATTACAGGTGCTATAACATATGACCATGTGCATCTTCATTACTTGTCATGACCATATGCCTGGTTTTGCATGGCTTATGAATTGTATATAAGGTACATATGCAGGAACTAGAGTATGCTATGTGCTGCATAGAGGTTTAACATAGTAAGATGCATGTATTGGTGTTAGATGATAAGTTAAGGTATTCAAGTTAAATTTTTTACCAATCAATCTTATGGAGATACTATGCTTTTGAGATTTTCATGCCTATACATGAATTTACCTTAGATATCAATTATAAAACTTGAAATAGAAAAATCAACAATATAATAACTCTAAGGACACAATATATATATGGTTTGGGTTCTAAATACACATGGTATAACTCTAATCCAACTTTTTTTTTCTTTTGTAATAACTCCAACCTAACTTTTATATATATAAAAGCATATTACTCATGTTGGCATGAGTTATGTTTACATGGTATACCCTCGCAATTAGTTATGTTTACATTGATTGCTTCTTGTTTTGTTTCTACTAGTAAAACCACAGCTCTGAACCCTTGTCTTCATGCACTGTTAAGGGTCTCTCTCTGATGTTCATGAAGTAACTTGGTGTTTTTTTTCTCCTACAAAACCATCATAGAAGCATCCTTGTTTGATGGTTTGGCCTATCCTATCTTTTAGTTTTAGGACAAAATTACTGTTAACAATAATTAATAGTATTGGCCAAGGTTTGCATTGGGTGAACCTGTTGTAACCAGTGGCTAGGTTTGGACTTGAACTTTCACTTTTGTTAACTTCAAGGGCCAAGATATATTTTTCCTAACTTCAAGCTTTGGATTGTGTGGAAGGCCTTGTTGGCATATAAATCCGGAATTGTTATATTATTTTAATTTATATTTAATTTTAATAGTGGTTTAAGTAATCAAATTAAGTTATTATCGTTGTTAAATTAAAAAAAAAAAGTTATTACTGTTGTTTATGATATATTATTATATGATTAGATTTGATATAGTAATATGTGTACTTATTTATTGAAGCATTGATACAAATACAAATTCACTTTACTTGTTTCATTTTAACTCATGTTTAATGCTTTTATTTATTTATTTATTTTTAAGGATGGTACTAGCAGAAATGAAGAGGACAACTCAAACAATAACAAGGAGGTCGAAAACAGCTTGGAGGGTGATTCAAAGGAAGACTAATATAGATCTTGTCATAATTCTAGTTGTTTAAGTTTAAAACAAGGTTTAATTTCAAGATTTCTTTGTATATTCTATATTTTAAAGTTTGAACTTATATGTTTTTTTATCTTTCGATGGATCAATTTTTCGTAATTATTGTACTATTGTATCAATTTTTAGTGATTATTGTACTATTGTAATATCATAGTTAAACAAAAATGATATAAAATAAATTAAAAATAAATAAATAATAAAATATTTCAAAAATCATATAAAATATTATCATTGATGACATAAAAATTTGGTCATAAATAACTTTATAGTGACGACAAAGTCCCTCGCAATTTATAGAATAGTGACATCCCTTAACCCCCTGCAAAAACGTTTTAAATAACAGCTTAATGTTGACATTATTATTCTTAACTAATTGTGAGGGGTTAAAATCCCTTACAAATAAATTTTAGAGACGTCATTATGTCTCGTTAATTTGAAATTTGTGAATAACTAATTGTGAGGGTATAAAGGTCCTCACAAATAGTTACTTAACGACGACTACTTTCCCTTGCTAAAAATAAGTTGCGAGGGGTTAAAAGCTCTCACAAATAAATTTTAGCGATGCCATTATTTGTCTCTAGAATGTATGTCGTCAATTTGAAATTCGCAAATAACTAATTGCAAGGGTATAAAGGTCTTCATAAATAGTTGTTAACGACGACTACTTCCTCTCACTAAAAATAAGTCGACTTTTCTCGTCATTTGGTAATATATTTGTGAAGATGGATTTGTTTAGTAACGATAGTGGATTACCCTCGTAAATTATCTATTTGTGAAGGTATGGTCGCAAAATCTTTTTAGCAACAAGAGCAAATATGACGGCCTTTGAAGGCCATATGCCCTCGCCAATAACCTTTTGTGACGATATTTGAATTTTTACGAGGACATTTTACCCTCACTAGTAGACTCTTTTCTTGTAGTGGAACAGACATGATGTCACGCTCCAAACCCCAAAGGGTCCAAAGCATGAGAAAGACATCTCAAAGTACCTGTAGATTTTTTTTTTTTCCTTTTTGACCATCCAATCCACATAAATCATATACAGTACCAATATTAAGAATTATCATAATAGTTTCATTGAATATACTCTCAGAGTAAGTCAGAGCTCTAAGCAATAATTACAAGGACTAATGGCCACAAAAGAATAGAGGTCTGAATAAATAATTACATATCATCAGCTTGTCCCATCAGTGGGAAAAACGTCACAACCACTATAATATATAAAAGAATGAGTCAAGCCTATTCTAAGATGTACAACATCTAAAATCTCCATTACAAAGTTCAGCCTCCATCAGTAGTTAGTCTAACTATTATTAGCCAGCAAAAAGTTGTCACAAAAGATCATTGCCTACTCTGAAAAGTTTATAAAATAATGGAATGAGACAAAACCCAATAAGTAGCATATTTAATGGGGGTGGGGGAAATGCAAGTTTCATCTTCAATAATAATAATATGATAAGAATGATTTAATAATGAAACACAAAGTTTCCCAAAGTAAATACCTTGAAACTATATACTATAATCTGTGAGCATCAACAATATAATTTCTAAAGCCATAATATCTGACATAAGATAAATTATCACAAATATACCACACTATCATATAGATTAGTTAGGAGATCCACCCATTCACAACTAACATGATATTGCCCTTTCTAGTATGCAGAATCTTGACCCCATGGATAGCAGCCTCACCCATACCCTCAAGGTTTTCTTTCCCACTATGGGCAGCAGAGAGAGCGCATCAAATAGGACCTCTCTTGCATGTGGTCTCTTGGTCCCATAGGCAGCAGCCTCACCCACACACAATCAAGGAACCTCTTCCCCCCATGGGCAGCAGGGAAGAACGCGTCATCCAAAGTGAAAGGACACTGACCTGGATTTGATTCCGTTATCACAAAGACTACAAAAACCAAATCGGGTGATCACCGGGAAATCACACATGGCATGGTGTTAAAATCACATAAAGCTCACAGGTTACATATACTTTGAAACACATAATTTATGTCTAGGTAATTTCAGAAAAACCTTAAATAATCTAACTTCCGCAAAGTTTGTAAGGTTTCAACTTCATTCTTGTCAAGAGATTTTTCTATCAATTTCCCACATTACAAGACAAGATAAGTATCTTCAAATTTTATAATATATCATAAAATCCATGATTTCCTTATCAAAGATTAAATAAAATATGCTCATTTTTTCATATCAACAATTCATGCATTTCCCCAAATATAATACTAAATATGGTGCATTTTCATATATAATCATACATATATTAAGGTTATGACACTATAGTTTTAGGAAATATATAATTTCCATAGGTATTTTCTAAAAGTGTGTCTAACCCAAAAACATCATTTATGCAACATCTTTATTTTTCAAAAATCCCATTAAAAAGCTACTTACCTCGCAACCGCAAAAGCCTAATTCTCTAAGCTCCAAGGAGATTAGCTAGAAGCTAAACAATATCAAGTAAACCGATCACAATGAGAATAGAGTTTGAAATATTATCTAGCTACAATTTAGGAATTACCAAATGAGCACTTAATTAAGCAAGCCTAGTATTTAACCTCATCAATAATAATATATCCTACTTCCAAAGTTTCTCAACAAATTGATTCACAAGGAATAAACTCCAATTTATAAAGTTGATCCTATTTAATATCATTTCCAACATTATGACTAACTTCCATAAAATTTACACTACATCATTAAGAGAACCACGAAAGCAAAATCAAAATATCCTCCAAGACAAGAAATTTTAGAACTTCAACTAACTCCAAATAAACCCAATGGCAACGGAAAAATTATATTTATCAACCATCACATGATATAACTCAAAGCCTCAAAATTTTCCACCATACATAAACCTTAGGTAGTCATCATTAGCACAAACCATATACCCACTCATCAAATAATTCCACCAATACAAAACCCATACATACAAACACATAAAAATCACTTCTAATGCTCATAAATCACATGAGTATTATTATTAAAGCTTAGATAAAAATAACCTCAAGCAAAATTGTAAAACCCACCAAAAAGATTAGAAATTTTTACCTCAAAAAAAGGATGTGAAGGTGCTTATGGGTTCTCAACAATTTTCCGGTGATCTTGTTGGAAAAATGATGGTGGAGATGTTGATTTGGAGTGGGTACTGTGGGAGAGGATGAGGGAGTATGAGAGAAATGTTTGTGTTGTGTTGAGAGAAAATGAAAAAAGAAAGGAAAAAAAATGAAGTAAGTGAGCTGACCA
The DNA here is from genome assembly GCF_932294415.1 of Quercus robur. Lineage (NCBI taxonomy): Eukaryota > Viridiplantae > Streptophyta > Magnoliopsida > Fagales > Fagaceae > Quercus > Quercus robur. Next base: position 25,587,260 of record NC_065543.1, read on the forward strand.
AAGAGGAGATAAGATGAGTGAAATGAGTGGTGGGGAAGGGGGTTAGGTGGGGTAGTTGGGAGGCACATGGGAGCTAAAAAATCTGTCCCCCCACCCCCCTCATTTTTTTTTTTTTGGGGTCTGATTGGGATGTTACATTCTTCCCCTCTTATAGAAAATTCGTCCTCGAAATTTTACGTACCATGATTCTGAAAAAGGCTTGGGTATCTCGACAACATATCATCCTCACGCTCCCAAGATGCCTCTTTCATTAAATGATTCTTCCAAAGCACCTTTATCCAAGATATAGTTCTATTGCGTAACACTTGCTCCTTACGATCCAAAATCTCTACCGGAACTTCTTCATATGATAAGTCATCTCTAATCTAAAGAGGCTCATAGCTCAAAACATTTGAAGGATTAGGAATGTATTTCCTTAACATAGACTCATGGAAAACATTATGAATTCTTGACAAGGCTAGTGGTAGGGCAATTCTATATGCAACTTCGCCCACTCTCTCCAAGACCTCAAAAGGCCCTACAAACCTAGGGCTTAACTTACCCTTTTTGCGAAATCTCATTACTCCTTTCATAGGTGCAATCCGTAGGAAAACTTTATCTCCAATTTCAAGTTCCAAAGCCTTCCCTTTAATGTCATAATAGCTCTTTTGTCTACTTTGGGCTGCTCGAAGTCAATCACGAATCATATTTACCTTTTCACAAGTCCTCTAAATAATCTTTGGCCCCAAGAGTTTTCGTTCTCCAACCTCATCCCAACAAATTAGGGATCTACACTTTCTCCCATGCAAAGCCTCATAAGGTGCTACTTTGATACTTGAATGGTAACTATTATTGTAAGCAAACTCCACCAAAGGTAAGTGACTAGCCCAACTCCCTTTAAAATCCAAAACACATGCTCTCAACATATCTTCTAGAGTTTGAATAGTCCTTTCAGACTGTCCATCTATTTGAGGGTGGAAAGCTATGCTAAAATTCAATCTAGTACCCAAGTCCTTTTGCACACCACCCAAAAAATGAGCAGCAAACCTTAAATCTCTATCTGAAACAATACAAGCAGGCACTCCATGAAGTCTCACAATCTCATTAACATAGAGCTGAGCTAACTGATCAAGGGAGTAGTTCATCTGAATAGGGAGAAAATGAGCTGATTTTGTCATTCTATCAACAATCACCCAAATAGCATCATGACCCTTAGGAGATCTCGGCAATCCTAAAATGAAATCCATTGTGATTTTCTCCCACTTCCATTGGGGAAGAGGAAGTGGTTGCAACAAACCTGAGGGTCGTTGCTGCAGCACCTTAACTTGCTGACAAGTCAAACATTGCTCTACAAAGTGAGCAATCTCCCTTTTCATATTATTCCACCAAGTTTTCACAAAGATCACGGTACATCTTTGTACTACCTAGATGTATTGTATATGGGGAATAGTGAGCCTCATCTAGAATCTCCTTTTTAATCAATGGATCATTTGGCACACAAAGTCTACTCCCAAATCTCAAAGCACCATCTTTAGAAATAGAAAAATCAGATTTCTTTCCACTACACACCTCATCCTTGATTTTCTTTAAATGTGGGTCATCGGCCTGTGACAATTTAATTATTTCCACCAAAGTTGGTTGAACACTCAAACTAGCCAGGTAGACCTTAGAATGGCCCATAACAACCTCAATCTCCATCCTTTCAAGATCCCGAATAATTTCCTTTCGAGTGGTTAGCAAAGCAGCTGAAAAACTTGAAGGCTTTCTACTAAGAGCATCAGCTACAACATTAGCCTTACCAGGATGATAGTTAGTAGAACAATCGTAATCCTTAACCAGTTCCAACCATCTCCGTTGCCTCATATTGAACTCCTTCTAGGTAAAGAAATACTTTAAACTTTTATAATCAGTGAAAATCTCGCATCTTTCCCATACAAATAATGTCTCCAAATTTTCAAAGCAAAAAAAACTGCAGCAAACTCCAAGTCATAAGTGGGTAATTTTTCAACTAACGAGAGGCATAAACCACAACCTTCCCATTTTGCATCAACACACAGCCAAGTCCCTTATGAGAAGCATCACTATAAATGACAAAACCCCCCGTACCTAAAGGGATAGTTAACACTAGAGTTGTGACCAATCACTTTAGCACTTGGAAGCTTTTCTCACATTCTTCCTTCCACTCAAATTTAACATTCGTCTAAGTTAATTGTGTCAAAGGAGCTGCAATGCGGGAAACTTCTAACCTCACTCACATTTGTAGGCCTATCCCAATTAACCACCGCTTCTATCTTATTAGGATCCACTGTAATTAAATCCTTATATATCACATGGCCCAAGAATACTACTTGATTCAACCAAAATTCACACATCTTCAGTTTAGCATACAACTTCCTTTCTCTTAGAATCTGTAAAAAATCCTCAAGTGTTCTTCATGCTCTTCTTGACTCTTAGAATAAATCAAAATATCATCAATGAACACAATGACAAATCGATCCAAGTACTCATGAAATACCCTATTCATCAAATCCATAAAAGCAACAGGGGCATTAGTTAATCCAAATGGCATCACCAAAAATTCATAATGATCATATCTAGTCTGAAAGGCCGTCTTTGGTATATCCTCACCCTTAATCTTCAACCGGTGGTAACCAGAACGAAGATAAATCTTAGAAAAGACTTGTGCTCCTTGCAAATGATCAAATAGGTCATCAATACGAGGCAAAGGATATTTATTCTTTATGGTGACTCTATTAAGCTCACGATAATCAATACATAACCTCATAGACCCATCCTTTTTCTTGACAAATAAAATTGGAGCACCCCAAGGCGAGGCACTAGGGCGAATAAACCCCTTATCCAGCAATTCTACTAATTGCTCCTTAAGTTTTTTCAACTCTGTGGGCACCATTCTATATGGTGCCTTAGAAATGGGTGTAGTGCCAGGAAAGAGATCAATAGAGAACTCAATCTCACGATCCGGGGGTAACCCAGGTAGATCATCAGGAAAAACATCCAAAAATTCCCTCACAATGGGAATGTCTCCTATCTCCAATTCTCTACTTTGTAAATCCACTACACTAGCAACGAATCCTTGGCATCCCTTTCTAAGTAAGCGGTTTGCTTGTATGCATGATATCACACGAGGCATAAAAAGCAAACATGAAGCCTTAAATAGAAATTCTGATTCACTTGGAGTTCTAAACACCACCTCTTTCTCAAAACAATGCACACTAGCATGGTAAGAAGCCAACCAATCCATGCCCAAAATAACATCAAAATCATGCATATCTAACAACACCAAATCAGCCAATAACTCTCTACCCTCAACACAAATAATACAAGACTTAAGCACAAGATTAGTCATTAAAGTATCACCAATAGGAGTAGAAACTGATAACTCAAAATCAAGTAGTTTGGGGCTCTTGTCATGATTTTTAACAAATGCACAAGAAACAAAAGAATGTGTGGAACCAGGATCAAAAAGAACTTTAGCGTGTGCGGAGAACAAAGGAAGTATACCTGCCACCACTGTATCTGTGGCCTGAGCATCCTGAGTAGTCAAGGCATACACTTTACCTTGCACCTTCTTCCCATTGTCATTATCCTTTGCAACTTGAGATGAGGAAGAGGAACCCGAGCCCTTAGAACTTGGGCAATCTCTAGCAAAGTGTCTAGGTTGCTTACAAGTAAAGCAAATCTTGACCCCATCACAATTTTGTCCATCATGAAGTTTACCACGACGAGAACAAGCCTTCTTATCACCAGACTGAGGATAGGCACTCTTGATATGCCTAGAAGATTGTCCTCTATTACCCAACTTTTTAAAGAATCCTTTCTTATGCCCTTGACCCTTACCATGTTAAGAATTAGAAGGCCCTTGCTTCTTTTCACTCTCCTTGGAAACGGGGTTGTACTTAAAGTCTTCTTCAAGACTCATTGCCCGCTTCATAGCCTTAGTAAAAGTATCCACTCCAAAGGCTATAATAAGAGGGCGAATCCTACCATTAAGGCCTCTCGAAACCTTTTCACTTTCTTGGACTCATCCGGAATCAAGTAAGGAGCAAAGCGAGAGATCTCAACAAACTTAGCAGCATACTCCTCCACTGTCATAGCCCCCTGAACCAAATCAGAAAATTCTCTTGCTTTACAGTCCCTCACTACATCGGGGAAGTATGTCCCATGAAAAACTTCCTTAAACTTATCCCAAGTAATGGGAGTGTCACTTCCCAACTCCATCCTCAACAATTGCTCAGTGCTTGACCACCATCTTTTAGCAGAACCTTGAAGAGCAAAAGTGGTATACATCACCTTCTGAGCATCAGTTCATTCAAGGGCTCTCGATAATTTTTTATCTTTACCAACCAATTCTTTGCTACCACAAGATCAGGCTCCCTATCAAAAGTTGGAGGGTTTTGCTTATGGAAATCCCCAAAAGTGCAACCCTCCCTCCTACGTTCACCACCTTGGACTGCTCTAGCAATCCTAGCATAAATCCTGTCTGCCACTGCTACCTCATCAATCTCACCACCATCAGGAGTGACAGATCTCTCATGCTTTTGGCATTGCCTACGGCCATGCTCTGGATTTGTAACCTCATCCACATGCCGTACTTTACGTGCTTTCTTTTTTAGGAGGCATAGTGTACCAAGGTACTTATACCTATACCCAAGAAACAAGCAAGTAAAGCACAATGCAACATAGAAGGTTAGCATAGAAAAGATAGATAAGGAAAAATGAATAGCAGGTGCAAGCTGAACCAAAGGTACAAAATAAAGAATTCATCAAACCCCTAATGCTCTGACTTAGATCAAAATTAATTCCTATTTTCAAAGTCTACAGAATCATAACCTAAGCTCTGATACCATTCACGTCCTAAACCCCAAAGGGTCCAAAGCATGAGAAAGACATCTCAAAGTACCTATAGATTTTTTTTCCTTTTTGACCATCCAATCCACATAAATCATATCCAGTACCAACATCAAGAATTATCATAATAATTCCGTTGAATATAATCTCAGAGTAAGTCAAAACTTTAAGCAATAATTACAAGGACCAATGGCTACAAAATAATAAATGTCTGAATAAATAATTACATATCATCAGCTTGTCCCATCAGTGGGAAAAACGTCACAACTACTATAATATACAAAAGAATGAGTCAAACCTATTCTAAGATGTACAACATCTAAAATCTCCATTACAAAGTTCAGCCTCCATAAGTAGTTACTCTAACTACTATTAGCCATCAAAAAGTTGTCTCAAAAGATCGTTGTCTACTCTAAAAAGTTTATAAAATAATGAAATGAGATAGAGCCCAGTAAGTAACATATTTAATGGGGGTGGGGGAAAAGCAAGTTTCATCTTCAATAATAATAATATGACAAAAATGATTTAATAATGAAACACAAAGTTTCTCAAAGTAAATACCTTGAAACTATATACTATAATCTGTGAGCATCACAATATAATTTCCAAAACCATAATATCTAACATAAGATAAATTATCACAAATATACCACACTACCATATAGACCGATCAAGGGATCCACCCATTCACAACTGGCATGATATTGTCCTCTCTAGTATGCAGACTCTTGGCCCCACGGACAGCAGCCTCACCCATACCCTTAAGGTTTTTCTCTCCCCCCATGGGCAGCAGAGAGAGCACGTCAAATAGGACCTCTCTTGCATGTAGTCTCTTGGCCCTATGGGCAGCAGCCTTATCCATACACAATTAAGGAAACTGTTCCCCCCATGGGTAGCAGGGAAGAATGCATCATCCAAAGTGAAAAGGCACTAACCTGGATTTGATTTCATTGTCACAAAGACTACGAAAACCAAATCGGGTGATCACCAGGAAATCACACATGGCATGGTGTTAAAACCACATAAAGCTCACAGTTTACATATACTTTGAAACACATAATTTATGTCTAGGTAATTTCAGAAAAACCTTAAATAATCTAACTTCCACAGAGTTTGTAAGGTTTCAACTTCATTCTTGTCAAGATTTTACTATCAATTTTCCACATAACAAGACAAGATAAGCATCTTCAAATTTTATAATATACCATAAAATCCATGATTTCCTTATCAAAGATTAAATAAAAGATGCTCATTTTTTCATATCAACAATTCATGCATTTCCCCAAATATAATACTAAATATGATGCATTTTCATATATAATCATACATATATTAAGGTTATGACACAATAGTTTTAGGAAAATATAATTTCCATAGGTAGTTTCCAAAAGTGTGTCTAACCCAAAAACATCATTTATTTAACATGTTTATTTTTCAAAAATCTCATTAAAAAACTACTTACCTCGCAACCGCAAAAGCCTAATTCTCCGAGCTCCAAAGAGATTAGCTAGAACCTAAACAATATCAAGTAAACCTATCACAATGAGAATACAGTTTGAAATATTATCTAGCTACAATTTAAGAATTTCCAAATGAGCAATTAATTAGGCAAGCCTAGTATTTAATCTCATCAATAATAATATATCCCACTTCCAAAGTTTCTCAACAAATTGATTCACAAGGCATAAACTCCAATTTATAAAGTTGATCCCATTTAATATCATCTCCAACATTATGACTAGCTTCCATAAAATTTGCACTGCATCATTAAGAGACCCATGAAAGCAAAATCAAAATATCCTCCAAGACAAGAAATTTTAGAACTTCAACTAATTCCAAATAAACCCAATGGCAATGGAAAAATTAGATTTACCAACCATCACATGATATAACTCAAAACCTCTAAATTTTCCACCATACATAGACCTTAGGTAGTCATCATTAGCACAACCATTTACCCACTCATCAAATAATTCCACCAATACAAAACCCATACATACAAACATATAAAAATCACTTCTAATGCTTATAAATCACATGGGTATCATTATTAAAGCTTAGATAAAAATAACCTCAAGAAAAAGTGTAAAACCCACAGAAAAGATTAGAAATTTTTACCTCAAAAAAAGGATGTGAAGGTGCTTATGGGTTCTTAACAATTTTCAGGTGATCTTGCCAGAAAAATGATGGTAGAGATGTTGATTTGAGTGGGTATTTGTGGGAGAGAATGAGGGAGTATGAGAGAAATGTTCGTGTTGTGTTGAGAGAAAATGAAAAAAGAAAGAAAAGAAATGAAGTGAGCCGGCCAAAGAGGAGATAAGAGGAGTGAAATGAGTGGTGGGGAAGGGGGTTAGGTGGGGTAGTTGGGAGGCATGTGGGAACTGAAAAATCTGCACCCCCCCCCCCCTCTCGCTTTTTTTTTTTTGGGTCTGACTGGGACATTACACATGATGTGTGTTAGGTATTAGGGTTAGACATACTTACCTGTTTATTTGCACTGCCATATGTTTTTGGCTTATTAATCAAATTTGGATTTTTTTTTTTCAAATTATGTCTTGGCGGCCGAGATCTAGTAGGGATCGTGGGAAGGCTCCCATTATTGTTCCATCCTAAGCGGACTTATCCAACAGTGATGATGACACTGTTTTGGCTAGAGAGCAAGTTGCATGGACCTTTCAGAGGTGCTTTGATCAAGGAGGTGATGACCCACGCCCCTTGGGGGTATACATATAGCATATCGCACTAGGAGTCGATGTTCAACAGAGACTACTAGTGCCTCATCTCAGTCTTGTACTAGTCTACGAGGAGGTTATTCATAGTTCCCTTGGGCCGAGGAGGGAGGAGGCCTAAGGGGCAACAAGCTTAGAGACGAGCTCATGTTTGATGTGGATGCTGACTTGGAGGCTGATAATACAGCTGGGCTAGTCCTAACGCTCCTAAGTGCAGGAGTTGTAGACCGAGGTTCCCACCTTGTCAGGCTGGATCGGAGGCCTATACTAGAGAGACTAATGACAGCATTGAGGACACCCATCTACAACATGATTTGAAGAGGCATCCTTCTGCTCAGGCATGGATGGGTCAGGTACGCTTTTCCTTTCCCTTTCGTTTGTTGGTTCAGTGTGTATATATATATATATATATATTATGTGTGTTGACCGAAAGCCCTTCTTTAATTTTGAGCACAGGGCACTGATAGGGTTCACGGCCGAGGGGCATTGTTTTCGTTTTCCCTTCACTTATTTCATGCCTCTACTGATGCGCGCTATCGCACCTTCCTGATGGAGTAGGGACTCGAGGCCTTTCTTCACATTCCGCCTTGTTCCATGAGGCATGGGTTTCCTGAGGCTTTGGTGCAGTGGTTTCATGTTGAGACGGGCACTTTTTACTTGAGCTGCGGGGAGTATGCAATCCTTCCCTTTGATCGGACGGCCATCTTGGATCTTAGATTTGGAGGGGAGCCAGTTCTGACTGAATTTGTGAGCTTCACAATGGTGAGCAAGCTTTTTGGCATTCCTTACCCTATTACTAGAATGATTAGAGGGTACTTCGAGCCTACTAATGAGCCCTAGATTCATATGCGGTGGCTGGAGGAGAACATTCCTTGGACGGCAGAGGTGGACGACGTCACTCTTAAGCGATTCTTCTTCTACTTCATCAATAGTTGCCTATTGGGCAATAACCAGTCAGTGCTGACTTGTAGGTTGCCGGCAGACATGAGAGTGGTGTTCGTCATAGGGGCCTATGATTGGGGGTCCTTTTCCTACAGATTTTTCATTGCCTATTTGAGGCAAATGTCATGCCAGGGCTTCAGGAGCCTTGAAGGTTGTTGGCGCATTCTAACTTGGTGGTGTGGACACAATAGAGAGTCATTACCTAGTTTGTGCAATGGTTTAGGAACCATATATATAGCGTCCTCTCGAGAAAGGACCATTTTGATCTTACTACCAGAGATATGTGTTCGAAATTAAGATACAGTCTTGGGAAAGTGTTAGGTACCCAAAACGCCCAATCCTAAGGTTGGCTTCATCTCATTATGTCTTATGTATTAACCTTATTAAAGTCACACTCAATATTGTTATTCTAACTCTCAAACACACACTAGCATTCATCTAACAATCAACATGGCATGCATCAAACATCTCTAACCATTCATCTATCATGCTTGTTGTCACATCACAAACCCTAGCATACATCTAATCATGCGTATCAAGTCAACATAGCATTCATCTAATCATGCGTATCAAGTCAACATAGCATTCATCTAGCATGACATCTCCTAACATTCATCTAGCATACATGTCAAACCAACCTAGCATTCATCTAGCATGGTATAACATAAACCTTAGCATGTTGCTATCATCATGTCATCATATTATATCCAAGGTAGAGGCATGTGAACATCAAATTAAGGCAGGAATAAGGCAAACAAATCATGTTATCACCCAAAGCATTAAGGATGCAATCATATCATCAAACCTAAGCAAGATTATATCACAAATAAATGCATGTATGTTGTAAATGCATGACTTACCTTACTTATCTTGCAGCAACTCAGCACCTATGACATTCATGCATGAACATGTGAATACGTGTTCATGGCATTAAAACAAAGACAATATGAGATAAACCCTAATTCTAACATGTGAAAAGCGAACAATGAACTTATAGTTTATTTTTTGTTATTTTGTCAACACTATGGACAAATTTATAATAAGAAAATTACGTAGACTGCAAGATTCATCTCCTACTCAAAATTCACCTTCTTCTTGACGTCCCTAGAAAAAAAACCATGAAGCCTCAACTGTACAACACCCCCACATAATTTCCTGGTTAAACCAACACAATGTTAAAAAATTTCTTAAATCATGTATGTGAAAATAACCATCGCCCATCAGTTTTTGCAATCAACGTCAGCCAAGACCTAGTTTTTTTAGTTACACTTCACCGAACCTCCTCCAAAAATTTTCACCCGTGGCGTTGGATACTTCCAATTTAGTTATATTGCAGAAGTATTTCTAGTATTAGTCGTTTTTTTGTTCGGGCATGTATGTTAAGTTCTTTCCTACAAGCATGTAACTTTTCAATCAAAGGCCTTATTTACACACACAAAAAAGAAAAGAAAAGAAACGTCTCTCCTTTTAGGTGTGAATAAAACAAGAATCATGCCTTTGACAATAAATTAAAAAAAGAAAAAGAAAAAGGAAAGAATAGAATATATTGTATCGCCCATGCAAGATTAGATCATCTACACGTCAAGGAATATTGGTTGAAGACACAAGGAAGCCCGAAAACCTTAGAAAACCAAAAAAAGAATGATTCTCTTTCAATATGAAAAAGAAACATCTTAGGTCGTCAAATGAATATAAATCTAAACAGCATTGCAGGGATTCCTTCATTCAATCAAGTAGTTCTTAATACATATATCCCTCCAAAACCAAAGTGAAAAGAGCAGAAGCCTTCAATGGAAACTAAAAATGTTGCTCATGTTAAGCGCGTATATGAGGATTTTGAACCCTACTGCAAATGGCATGCAGACGAGGACCGTAGCATTCTTGAAGTCTATCTACAGGGTAAAGTATATCATTCCTTTTTAACTAGTCCTCGTTTGTGTGTTTGCTTGGCGTCTGTTTGAGAGAGAGAGAGACCGATTCTTCAATATATTTACAAAAACAGTTTATTTGCTAAAGTAAAACAGCTGTTAGAATTTATATTCAGTATCGTCTAAGATTTTTATATTCAGTCATAAATTCAACATATAGAAAAGTTCAAATTAATTCGAATTTAACCTTTTAAATTACAGAAAATTAGTATATTAATCAAATGAGTAGATTTGTATTCTTATTGTTATGCATACATGGTAATCGGTAACAAGCCAAAGTTTAAGGGGACTAGTATTGCATTTTTCGGGTACATTTGGTAAGGGAGACATGAGGGAGGAGAGTAGATGAGAAGGAAGTTGGAATTAATATGTTAGTTTTGGTACATTCCCATCACTCTTTTTTTCTCACATGATCCTCCAATTTCACCTAAAATCGAGAGAGCCTATTTCAAGTTAAATTTTTTTAATATTTTTTAATATTTCATTTTTTGATAGCGTATAAAATATCATATCAATTTCAAATGGAAAGAATCTTAATAAATATTTCATCTTGCTCTCTATCACGATCACTTTTTATTTGCTTCCCTGGCTTTGCCTCTAACTACTTACGTTAATCTAGGGATGATAACCTATGAAAGCTTTATTAGTAGCAAAATTTAAACTTCAAATAAGTTTTACCCAAAAAATTGTGATACTATTTGGGATCCAAGCTTATAAATTCAAAGAAGATGTATCATGTACATAAACAGGTTAAGGTTGTATATACAGAATAACCTTATGTTCCTTCATTACTCTCAATTAATGTTCAAATGGGTACACTTTTGAAATCAATTTCTTATTTAATGGTTCTGAGCAAAGGACCATATTGTGTTATTCTCCTCGGTCATGGAGATGAATACAATCCAATATAGACCCACATGAGAAGATGAGTAAGTCCCATAACTTTTTTGGCTTAAGCTTTGTCAAAAGTACATTTTTTAAAAGCAGTTATTTTCTAAACTCAAGCCATATGACCAACTCCAATTATTGAAAGAAATTACCTAGATATAATCCTAATTTAGTAAGAACCAAAATTTTTTGTTGAATAAGAACCAAAAATTACCTAGATTTCTAGTTATATATTTAAGAAAAGATGCTTTAAATTGGTTTCATGATTGATGTCCTTTTGTGCTTAAATTTATTGAACATTAATCAATGGTGATATATGATTTAAATTTAGATGAATTAATACATCAATGATTGATTATTAATTACACAAAATGGAATAATTGTCCCGGGTCACATATAACTAAAATTTAGTTAACTTGAATGGTAGGATAACTAATCCAAAAAGAAAAGGTTTTAGTTTTAGCTTTTATACAATTTAGCTGCCTTGAAATCAAATTGGCTCTACCACACCGGTGGTATATAATGATTAATTTTTCTCTTCTTACAAGTGCAGATTTCCAAAAGGAGCAACTAAAGGCTCAATTAGTCAACAACCTGGTCCTAAGAATCTTTGGAGAACGTCCTTTGGATGAAACTAGATGGAGCCGCTTCCAAAAAGAAATCAAAGTAGCAAAGGATTGTATTACAAGTGATATTCACGCAAAGTTCGGTAACGGCGTTCTTACTGTAACAATGCCTAAGAAAGTTCCTTCTGTTGCCCAACAAGAACAGCAGCTTTCACAAGCTAAAGAATCTCAAGAGATTGGAAAGCCAAAAACAGAAGTCAAAGAAAAAGAAAATAAAGTGACTGAAAAACCTACAGTATACGAAAGGGAAGGCACTGGGCTCAAGGCTCCAGAAAATGCTTCATTGGATGGAACCAGCAATAAATTTATATCAATTTCAAAGCTAAAACTGGGGAACAACATGGCCGTGAAAGTCTTGGCGGTTGCTGTGGTGGTGGCTGTTGTAGCTTATGTAACTTACAAGCCTTCTCAGGTTGACAACTAAATCTTGTTGTATACTTTCACCTTGCATAAAATAAACCCAGCTTTTTCTTAATTCCTTATTAATTTCAAATTGTAAATGTTGGTGCAAAATGGAGTTTTTAACTTGAAGGAGAATAGCTTCGTCTACGTTATTCTATGTTTTTCCCCTCTTGGTAGACAAGGAAAATGGTTGGGCTGCATGTCAAACAGGCTGGGTTAAAAAATAAGTTATTTTAAACGGGTCAGGCCAATCAGGTTGCAGGTGGGTTCGGGCCGACACGCATTTTAACATGACAAAAAAAAAAAAAAAAAGATAAATGCCAAATTTTTAGATAGAATGAATCAAATTAATCAAGGAAACGAATTGCACATAATACCTAGGGGTGGCAAAATCAACATAAACGTATTTGCCCAGTCAAACTTACCCATTTAAATATGACCCATACCCAACAAATTATTAATTGGGTTAAATGGGTTTTTTTTTTAATTTTAATTTTTATTTTATTTTATAATACAAGATAAAAATTTTACTAAAATCTAATTTAAGTGTATATGTGTGTGAAGCTCCCCTCTGCGGGTGGGTTTAAGCCAACCCGTATTTTCATATGATGAATAAAAAAACAAATAAATGCCAAATTTTTAGAAAGAATGAATCAAATCAATCAAGGAAACAAATTGTACATAATACCTAGGGGTGGCAAAATCAACCTGATCCCATTTGCCCACTCAAATACACTCACTTAAATAAGACCCAAACCAACCCAATTATAAATTGGGTTAAATGTTTTTTTTTTTTTTAATTTTTTTATACAAGATAGAAATTCTACTCAAACCTAATCTACTTTCTTGGAGACTTGAACCCCGACCCTTTCTCTCCACACCCTACAAGTATTTATACATATGAAGTAACTACTGTAACAAGGGTGTGCGGTGGTAAATGAATATTAACCCAATTAACATTAATGTTTATTGAGTTTTAACTAGGTACCTAACTTTAAAATACTCCAAAACCACTAAAAAAACTAAAATGCCCATTAAACCTAGAAAATTACCAAAATACCTTTAAACCTAAAAAATGACATAAATACCCCCGAAACCTAAAATTTACCAAAATACCCCCCTAAGCCAATAAAATGACCAAAATACCTCCGAAACCTAAAAAATGACCGAAATACCCCTCAAAACCTAGATAAAGGACTGAAATACCCCTAAAAATTATAAAATGACCAAAATCCCCCTAAAACCTAAAAAAATAACTGAAATACCCCCCTTAAACCTAAAAATTGACCGAAATACCCCCTAAATCTAAAAAAAATTACCTAAATACCCTCGAAACTTAAAAAATGACCGAAATACTCCTAAAACCTAAATATGACTGAAATACCCATGAAACCTAATAAATGACCAAATTACCCCCCAACCTAAAAAAGGACCAAAATACCTCCAAAACCTAAAAATGACCAAAATACCCCCCTAAAACTAAAAAAATGACCAAATACCCCTGAAACCTAAAAGATGGCCAAATACCCCCGAAACCTTTATAATGACTAAAATACCCCCTAAAACTAAAAAATGACCAAAATACCTCTGAAACCTAAAAAATAACCAAAATATCCCCTAAACATTAAAAAAAATAATCACGAAATACTCCAGAAACCTATAAAATGATCGAAATACCCCTAAAACTATAAAATGACCAAAATAACCCCTAAACCTATTTAATGATCAAAATACCCTCCAAACCTAAAAAATGATCAAAATACCCCTTGAAACCTAAAAAATGATTGAAATACCTTGAAACCTATGAAATAATGAAAATACCCCTAAACCTTAAAAATGACCAAAATATACCCAAAACCTCTAAAATGACCACAAATAACCCAAAACCTCTAAAATTATCAAAAATACTCTAAAATGACCAAAATTGCTTTAAACCTCTAAAACGATTAAAATACCCCGCAAACATCATGAACACAACAAGAATGGCTACTATCATAAGCCAACAAAACACATCAACACATCATAGACACAACAAGAGTGGCTACTATCCTAAGCCAACTAAAACACATCAACGCATCATGTTATCATCATTCAAGACACACATCATTTATCTCCAGAAAAATTCATAAACTCACACATCACACATCATGTTATCATCATTCAAGACACATCATTTATCTCCAGAAAAATTCATTATTTAAGGAAATCAAAAGCATTTAAGAAATTCATCATTCAAATCCATCCATCTTTGAAAACTTCCTTCCATTTTTGAAATCTCTCTTGGATTTTTGAAACTTGAAATCTTTCTTTTGAAATTCTCCTTAAACTTTTGAAATTCATGACTTTCTTCTTAAATGTCAATCCCTCACTTGAATTTTTTTTGAAAGTCTTTTTCGAACCATGAATTTTTTTTCTAAAGTGACATCCTTCTTGAAGTTTTGAACTCCTCTTTGGAACTTTGAGATTTTTTGAATCTTTTAAATTTTTCACAATGATTAGGTCATATCAACACAACGGATCACGTCAGGTTTGGTCCAAACACATCAAGACAGAACCAAAGCACAATGGGTCACATTAGGTTTGATCCAAACACATTAGGACAAAACTAATCACAATACTTTACATCAGGTTTGATCCAAACACATCAGGATAGAACCAATCACAACGTTTCACATCAGGTTTGGTCCGAACACATCAAGACAGAACCAATCACAACAAGTCACATCATTCCTCTTAATCTTCTTTTCATTTTTTTTAATCTTTTTTTTTTCATCATTTTTTTCTTTTCATCATTTATTTTTCTCTTCTCACCTTTTCTTTTTCTTCCATCTTTTCTTTTATTCTCTCTCTTCTCATCTTCATCTCCATCCTTTCTTTTTCTTCTCTCATTTTCTTTGTGAATTTTCATCTTTCATTTTTTTTCTTTTTTCTTCTTTATTTTCAACATCTCACATTTTTTTTTTTATATAAATTTTCTTTCCTATTTTTTTTGGACTTCTAAGAAAAGCATTTTCTCTTTAGAGTATTAGCAAAGAAGAGTTGATTAGACCAGGGGTTCATTGCATTCTTTTCTTTTTATGGGAGCACATATTTACTCAACACATCATTCATTCACTTCATTGTTATTATTATGAACCTTTTACTTTTGGATGATCATCAATTCCCTAGAATTCCTAACACCTCTAGATGAAGATCAAAGATAGTTGAAAGACTCTAGATCAATGAAGTTTTAAACACGACACAAGTTTTGAGACCAATGAATATTTATGAATACAACAAGTTGGAAGAGACTCTAGGCCAAAGATGTTTCAAATACAACAAGAGTTTAGAGATGATAGAGCACAACATGATTTGAATACAAAGAGGACCTTGAAGAAAGTTTGAAGTTGAAGAAAGGAGGTAAAGAAATAAGGGATCATGGATCCAAATGATTTTGCATATCATTGCATATCCTCTTTAAACTAGTTTTTCATGAATTACCCACCATCTTCATTGATTAGTCCAAACATGAATTTAAAATTCGATCATCTCTAGTCAACTCGATCACTGTCCTTATTTGAACATGCATACCCCACTTCTCTCATATCTTTTTTCTTGCATTCTCTTAAATTAACTCATCTCTCATGTATGGTCACTTTTCCCTTCATCATGGTTGCTTTAGCTTGGAGCTAGTCTCATCTTCCCTTGTATGTTCATTCCTTTGTCATTCTCATTCATGATTTGCCCCCATCTTGGAGTAAGTTCACCATTTTCCTTGTTGCTCCTCTTCACTTCATTTTAAGGTAAGTTCACCATTTTCCTTGTTGCTCCTCTTCACTTCATTTTAAGGTGCCCTAACTTTTGCGTAGGCTATTCTTTCAAGTTTTCAACCTAGTGGGCCTTTCTTCTTTCTTTCATTTTTTTAAAAAATTTTTTTTTCTTTTTCTTTTTTCTTTTCACAACTAAGGCTAGGCTTTCCAAAATTTGTAAGGCTAAACAGTCATAACTCACTCAATTTAAGTCCAAATTAGGTGAAATTTGTATTCAAATTAAAGCCCAAGATGTCTACTTTCCAATGAGATAAACATTACTCAAAAATTCTTTATGGATAAAAAGTTATGGCCAAAACATTGAGTAAATGTCATTTTTCAGTATCATTTTCAAAGTGATTTGATCACTTTTGAGTTGTGATTACTTCCAAACTATCAAAATAACTTCAATTACCTTTTGTAGATATGTCAAGCTCATCATTGGGATCAGAGACTAAAGTTTATTAACTGAGTACAAAATGAGGTGTTTACACTCACTGACATGCTTGTCCTCCTAAATGCTTCCACTAGCCTTGTGATACTTGGGATTTGTAAGTTCTCCAAGTAAGGGTGGTACTCATATAGCATGCTAGCAATACAAATATCCATGAATCTTTCCTCCACTATAGGGTTATAGCATATCAAGGAGAGGTCCCTAAACCTACGGATGTAGTCCAGTAACCTTTCAAATATCCTCTGCCTTTCCTGTTACAGATCTGATAAAGTAAGCTTTTCATCCAAAGTGATGAACTTCTTCATGAACTAAGTAGCCATGTCATTCCAGTTTAAAACCGATCTTAGCAAAAGGCTAGAATACCAAGTGAAGGCTCGACCTTGCAGGGACTTGGAAAAGTCTCTGAGTCTCAGCTCATGGTCATGGGAGTGAGCTGTCAGAGCATCCACATATCTCCTGATATGCTCTCTAGCATTCCCAATCATACCATTTTACTTAGGAAAGATAGGAGGTGTGTAGTTTGCAGGATAAGGTTTCCTGGCTATCTCCTCAAGATAAGGGGGCTTTGTGTCAATGTAAGCAGAACTCTCCGCATTTCTAGCCTCAAGTAAAATGGCTGCGATATCCTCTTTAGTTAGGTAGGGAGATGCTTAAGGTCCCTCGGGCTGTAGGGGTGCCCTCTGGTTGAGAAGTGGATTTTGGTTTTGGGGTGGAACAAGATTCGACCTTTCGGTCTCTCCCTGAGGTCCTTGGCTTCCCTGTGGGGTTTGAGGGGTAGATGTCCTTTGGCGAAAGGACTAGAACTCTGCCCACATGGTGGCTTAAGAACGTTGAAGGTCCTCAATGGTTGCCACAAGGTCCCTGTTACAAGGTTGTCTACCCTCCTTAGATGATTTTATGCCTGTAGTGTGCATGGAGACATGGTCCACTCTTGCCTCTTGTTACTGGTTTTCACCTGAACTAGCTTGGGCACCTGCATTGTTCTTTCTCGGAGGCATTGAACGGCCAAAGAGAAAGATAACCAAATATAGGAGTGGAAAGAGGATAAACAGAATATAACTAAAAGGAAAAATAACCCGAGATTCTCCCTAGTAAAGTCGCTAAAAATGTATGTGCAAGTTAGATTTGTAATATTATGTGAGAGAATGGATGATGCATCTAATAGTACATTTAAGTGAAAAGGCTTAAGAATAATAAAAACGAAAGCTTTAACACTTTAACATTGAGAGAAATGAAAAGCATAACATGGAAAGTAAAGAAGGCATGGGAAAATACGTAAAAAATCCTTTGGAAGGGATGAAAAACCATGGGTGAGCAAGGGGAGAATGTCCCTAACTCTTTAGAGCTCTTTATTATGTGAAAATGAAAGCCTTTGTACAGGGGTGATGTTCTTCCCAAAGAAATCCTTTTCTTTACCTCACTTTTCTACACAAACTTTCTACTATTTTTCTTGTTTTTCTCTAGGTTCTTGCCCTAATTGCTTAATAACATGTTCCTTTTATAGTACAAGGAATGTTGTAAGGTACATCAAAACAGGTGTCAAACCCT
This sequence comes from Quercus robur, assembly GCF_932294415.1. Taxonomy (NCBI): domain Eukaryota; kingdom Viridiplantae; phylum Streptophyta; class Magnoliopsida; order Fagales; family Fagaceae; genus Quercus; species Quercus robur. The sequence continues at coordinate 25,605,413 of NC_065543.1, forward strand.
TATTCGCCCATTTCAAACCCTAATACAGCTATTGTGCTATACTAAGGCTAGAAGAGAGAGAAAGCACGCCAATGTTAGGGTAGTGGAACAAAGGGTGGCTCTACTACTACGTGGGAAGCAAACCTTGGACAAGGAAAGGGATATCAGGGATACTAGGAGTGATACATGTGTCCTTAATAGTGGTCCAGCATAAGCTCAGCCAATAAGGAGTGTTTTATAGCATCTGACCATAGGGGGTCACTATCTTAGGGATGACAACAGGGCGGGGCGGGTCCAAAGGATGGGGTTTTTGCTCCCGCCCTGCATGGTTTTGTCTTACCCCATTCCCGCACTTTAGGGCCCCGCGAAACCCCATCTCACCTCGTAAAACTCTATTTCTTGTTAATTTGCCTACAATTATTACAATTGTTTTTAATAAAACCTATTTCATTAATAAAAATATACTTGAAATTAAAAATAAATTTATCCCATCAAATCAAACTAATTTTTAGCAAAAATTGAATAATATTATTAAAGTGTTTAACAAGACAATATCATAACAAAAACAAAAATCTTATAATACAAAATCAATGATTCAATAGTACATAAATTTGTTTATAATAAAGATAAAAGAAAATGTTAAAATTAGTACATTATTTCTAATCTCGCTAGAGGAAAAAAAAAAAAGAAGAGGCAAAAAGCCTTATTGGGTAGAATAAAATAAGCAGATAATATGTTTGTTTAAATTGTAGAGTTTTAGGGTATGAAAAATTTACAATTTAACCCTTATCAATGCGGGGCGGGGATGGGGCGGGGTAGATTGGGTCTAAAAAGCTTAAACCCATCCCCACCCTGCCTTATGGTGCGGGGCTATAATCTCACTCTATCCTTACCCCACCACCTTTGTGGGGCGGGGAAAACCTGCGTGGGGTGAAGTCGGGAGGGGCGGGTTAAGTGGGGAGGGGCAAAATTGTCATCCCTATGCTATCTCTCTTTTGTGCAAGTGTTGGGTGTCCATATCAGGTGCAAATCTCACTATTCTTCAAGATGGTTACGTTGTTGGCACGGGCCAAAGATCCTCTCCTTTAGCCAACATTTCCTTTCCTTTGCTCACAGCTATTTCACGTGTAGGGTTCAGAGCCAGCCATGTCAGCATTCTCATATGCCTTGTAATGTACAAAAAATTAATTAGATTTGGACTCTTCAATTTTTACACTTAATAATTCACTTACCAAAAAATTTAAAAATAAATGAGACACGTGGTGCAAGATTGAGATTCCAATTAAAATCTAATTGGATTTTTTTTAAGAAAAAAATGTATTAAACATGCTTAAGATATATTTAAATAGAGAGTGTGTTAATTTTTAAGAAAAAAGTTTCTTTAGTAGTTTTTTTTTTGAATATTGTTGAATTACAACTTTAACCCTATTTTTTATTTTTTAAGAATAAAAATTATCTAATTAAATTAGAGGTATTTTTAATATTTTTTTAAATCATAATTAACTTTCTGAATTCTTTTAATATATAGAGGTATACCGATATATAAATTAGAGGTAGGGTGAGTATTATTATAAAAAATCAAAAGTAAAGAGAGATGAGCACAAATTTTGACATTTCTTATATAATAATAATAATAATAATAAATAAATAAATAACCAAAAGAATCGGCGGCTGGACACATTTGCTAAATCGGCGCGTGGTATCGCCAACAACTTCACGCCACAGGTGGTTGTAAATTTGCAATTGAATTGAACGCAAAATCAAAATTTGACTCACTTAAAAATAAAAAGAAAAAGGTTCTCTCACTCTCCCTCCGGTCTACGTCGTTTCGTTCTCCATCTCTCTTTTTTCTCTTTTGAGTTGGTTTGATAAGAATGTCTTCTTCCGGCTTAAGCGGAGAAGGAGGAGGAGGAGGAGGAGGAGGAGACACAGCAACGGCGGCTCAACCTCAACTGTTCTTCTGCCACCAATGCGACCATACGGTGACCTTAACCCCTTCACCTACCTCCGATCTCACCTGCCCTACTTGCCATGGTGGGTTTCTTGAAGAACTGGAAAACCCTAACCCTAATCCTCATCCTTTTTTCGCAAATCCCTTTCTTTATTCTTCTTCTTCTACTTCTGACCTTCCTGTACCAGGCGCGCTTCCCCTATTATTCTCCTCCTCCTCCTCCTCTTCTTCCGCCTCCCCAATCTTCAATGATCTCTCCGCCTTCTTCGGAGCCCACCCTCACCCCCACGCCGGTTTTGCTCCAACTCGCTCATCTCCCTCTCCCTCTCCCTCTCCCTTCGACGACCCTGAAGCTTTCAACCCCTTTGTTTTCCTTCAGAACTACCTCCAAAACCTAGGCGGCAACGTTGAGGTCGTCATTAATTCTGGAGGCGGTGACTCTCCCTTCCGTGCCGGTATGGGTATTGGCGGCTCCCCTAATGTCAATCTCGGCGACTATTTCTTCGGCCCGGGACTCGAGCAGTTGATCCAACAGCTGGCTGAGAACGACCCTAACCGATACGGTACACCCCCGGCATCCAAATCGGCTGTCCAGACATTGCCGGATATTAAGATTTCTCAGGATTTGTTGGCTTCGGATTCATCTCAGTGTGCCGTCTGCAAGGACTCCTTCGAGCTCCGCGAGGAGGCCAAGCAGATGCCATGTAAGCACATTTACCATGCTGACTGTATTCTGCCTTGGTTGGAATTGCATAATTCTTGTCCTGTGTGTCGGTATGAGTTGCCCACCGATGATCCTGATTACGAGCAGAGGAATCGTGGTGTTGCCGCTGCCAGGCCGGTGTCTGCAGGTGCTGGCAATCAGGCTCAGACTCAGACTGGTTCAACTTGGGGTGCTGCAGCAGGTGGGAATATTGGTGGTTCTGCTTCTGCTGCCACTGGCATTGCTAGTGGAATTCAGAATCAGACTGGGAGCTCTGGAGAAAACCCACCAACCCCAAGGACTATGGAGAGGAGATTTAGGATCTCATTGCCCTTTCCATGGCCATTTGGTAGGACACCGGCGTCACCTGCAGAGACCAGCAATAGTGGGAGTGGCACTGGCAACAACAGTGGAAGCAATGATGGGGAAGGGAACTCGGGAAATAGAGGAAATACCAACTTCCAATCAGAGACCAGACAGGAAGATCTTGATTGAGGACCAATGCAAATGCTCTTGTTGTAAGCACTGAACTTTCCTCTTTTTTTTTTTTTTTTCAATTCTTTTCTTACTTTTATCCGATTGCTTATGTTCATAAGTATCAAATATCTCTAAATTGGATGGTTTATGCTTTGCTTTGATTGTCTTTTTATGTATGTCATATAATACTCTGCATTCTAGAGCTTTTGTGAATGGTGCTAGGCAAAGCTTGAGTTTTTTTACTCTTTTTTGGTAGTTTGCAGTTTTGAAGTTTTTGTGCTTTGTGTAAATGCTCCTCTTATGGAATTAAGTGTGTATAAGTCCCTTTCTATGTGATGTGTTTGTGTTGACAAGAGGTTCAGTATTTTGGTAGCCTTTGTTACAAAAAAATGAAAATGCTTTGGTAGCCTTTGTCATGCATGGAAAAATTTCTTGTGGCTGGTAGCTTGACTAACTTCTTAGACGTATGAGTATTTTTGATCTATAGGGGCTCTAGGAAATTGATTGTTGTGTTAGACTTTGTGATGTGTGTGGACATTGTGCATTCCTTTAATTAAATTGATTATAACCTTTCAAAAGTAGAAAATAGGTTGGTCAGGATTAAGGCAACATGCCATTTTGTCTTCATGTGGTACTCTCCCATTCTACTAGGCACATCCAAAGCAATCAATATTTACTTTAGAAACTTTTAGAACATAGTTTTCAGTTGCTACTCTATTTTGAGAGAAGGGAGAGGTTGTCACTTTTTCTACATTGTAGAGATGGTTTACTTGAATGTAGTGTTGGTTAAAGCACCAGGCACTCTTAAGCACAAAGGTCTCTTGAAGCATAGGCACAAAGTGCAAGCGTGTGCCTGATTGAAGTGAAGTGCACATTTAAAAAAAAAAATTGATTTGATAAATTTGAAAATAATTATTAATGGGTAGTACAACAAGTGATAAAAAAAAATCATATAAATTGAAATAAAATATTTTATATAATTCATATAATATTTATATAAGCCCCTTCTTTCGCAATTTCACCACAAAAATTGCAAGTCAAGTCATTTTATTTTTTTGGATCAGCTAGATACGAGTACTTTCATCAATATCCTTTCTTGAATCCCTGGTAGTCAGAATGCACTATGACTACTTACTAAGTTAGTAATTTAATCACTTAATATATATAAGTCTATTAGAATTAGTCAATATTAGATCAATGGTGGACTGTGGAGTGATTGCAGTCCCAAATGGGTCTTATTGAAGTATATAGGAGCAGTGCAGCACACCATAACATTAAATTTTGTATACCAATTAGTTGGTTTATATCAATAGTGTTAAGATCCTATGGCTACAATTCGGTTTTGGTTTATTTTCTTGAAAATATAAAAAAGCACACTTCAAGCTTTTTGAAAAAGCACAAAAAAGCGTGCCTCTTTGAATGTGCCTCGCTTTAAAGGTGAAAAGCATTGGAGCTTTGGCGCTTCACACTTTGCCTTTTACCAACATTGCTTGAATATTATAGATTGCTGCGTTCTTAATCATTCAATGCTAATGAGATTTTTTTTTTTTTTTTTGGGGGAAAAGTAATAAAATTTTGGGGAAATTACAGTAAACCCATCTGTGGTTTGGCCCGGTTGCACTTTGTCTATCTGTGGTTTAAAACTTAACACTTTGGTCACCTATGTTTAACTCCATCTAGTCTCCATTACCCACCTTTGTTAAAAGCAAAACACGCTATTTCAAACCTAGGAATATGCATCTCTTAGAACATGGCTCAAATCAAATTTTTTTCAAACCCAGAATGCAAGAACACTACATTTGTGGGGATATTTGCAACATAGCATGATTTGAGGAAACTACTTCGTTAGTAAGCATCTCTCTAAAACTAGTTAGGAATATAGCATCTTGAGCCTATAAGGATCAAGTTCAGTGAAGCTGACATGGACAATTAATCCACGTGGAACTTGAGTCTCTAAGACTTGAGTTCCATAAAGCGTTGGAGAAGAAGAAGAAGAACTAGAAACAAAAGAAGGAAAAGAAGAACAACCAGAAACGGAAGAAGGAAAAACTCACAGGAAGAAGAAGAATCATCTACCAAACCCACCAATGATTACACACAAAACCCCAAAATCATAACCGACCCACCATTCAATTCCACAAAATTAACCCAAATCAAACCAGACCCACCAAGTTTTTCACCATGAAATCCACAATTTCACTTTCTGCAAAGACCAAAGTCGTTCCCCCCCCCCCCCCCCAACAATGACCACCACACGAAAACCTTTTGCAGGAAGAAGATCTGAAGAAGAACCCACATGAAGAAGAAGAAGAAAGAACCCAAACCTAGTAAAAACCTAGATTTTCTTTATAAAACTCAAGCCTAAAAGGCTTGAGTTCCACGTGGAACATTTTCCACGCTAGCTGTGTGCCAGCACACTAAAACTTGAGTGTTAAATGCCCGATTTTTCACCAAACTTGAGTCTTACAAACCCGAAATGCTATTTTCCCAAATCGTTTTTTAAACATTACAGCTAATGAAATTGTTATAAAATTAATGCTAAATGCAAAAAAAATTCTTACATTTGTAAATATAGTTCAAAATTTTCAGTTACACATGTCCAAAACCCTTTTAAAAACTAACCCAAATCCCTGGACTCCATTCTGAAAACCCTCTCATTTTTCAAACCCAAAAAACCAAACTCAACACAAACCCCAACCTCCTTCTCGGATTGAAGGTAGCAGCAGAAAATCAAAGCAGCCATGGGGTTCCAGCAAACACCAAAGAGAACCATCATCATCAATGGTGGCAGTGAATGGAGTAGCAACACCCACTAGCAAAAACAAAAAGAAACCCACAAACAAACACAAACACAACAACCAACAAACAAAGAAACCCTCTGTACTCACCGTTTGAAATCAAAACTCACCATACTCACCTTCATCGTGAAAGCTCACCCCCACCAAGTCCACCCACAGCCACCACAACCATTATCAGAACCCACATCCCAGCACCACCATGCCCACAATCCACAAAAAACTGCAAGCCACATTGGAGAGAGAAGGGATGAGTGGCTTCTAGGTCTTGGGTTCTGCTCCTGGGTTCCAGCTCTTGGGTTTTGCTCTTGGTTTTTCGATCTTGGTGGCTAATTAGGTTTTTGATAAGGGTTTTCACTGTGGTGGCTAATCGGCCTCCTCAACCTCCTCAACGCCATCATCGGAGAGAGAAGGGATGAGTGAGATAAAGACCACTGGAAGAGGGTGAGATAGAGAGAGAAATCTGAGTTTGAGAGAGAGAGACGATCGGATTGAGACAAAGAAATGATGAACCAAATGTGTTGGCCCGTCCGTTTGATGTTGTTTTGATACGCATCTTGTTTCTCTACAAAATCCCCTCTTTGATCTTGTTCCTTTGAGTTTTTCTATTATTTTTTGTTTTTGGAGGAGAGAGACATAAAAGGGAAGGTAAAATACATTTTTACCCTTGATTTTAACAGAGGTGGGTAATGGGGAGCTAACGGATTGAAGCACAGGTGGACAAAGTTTTAAACCATGGGTAGGCAAAGTGCAAATGGGTCAAACCACAGGTAGGTTTGCTGTAATTTCCCCTAAAACTTTTATTGAGGATGAAAATACTATATGTTCACGATGATGAAAGCAAAAAATTTCTTTAAAAATTACAATAAAATCAAATAGAAGATCTAAAAGAGTGATGGAACTCAAAACTGGAAGTACAATATGTAAAATCCCATGCCTGAGACCAATCAAATTACGAATCAGCAAGGATTTCAATTGATCAAGAGATCTCTCCATGTCCTTAAAATGTGCAACTATTCCGCTTCTTTAACACTAACCACATCGAGCAAGATAACACCAAATTTGATACATTTGACGAATGTTTTCCAAACCAATTTCGCCAACCAAATAAAAGAGATGCTACAATCCCTAGAATCACCCATTAAGTCCCAAAGATCATAAACACTTAGCTCCATAAAGCATACACCACCTCACAATAGAGCAAAAGATGGTCCACCATTTCCACACTACACTTACACATACCACACCAATTCACTAGGGGTAAACCTCTCTTGATTAGGTATCAACTATAAGAATCTTACCCCATGCTGCCACAAAAAGAATGACACCCTCTTTGGGGCCTTAACACTCCAAATACTCTTCCAGGGGAAAGAATGAACATTGATGCAATGGATAGCCTTATGGTAAGATCAAACATCAAAAGTGCCACTCCTATTCAATTTCCATTGACATCCTATCACCCCCAAGACATATGAGAGATTTAAGTTACATAAAAGCCGCAATATACGTTACTATGTAGCTACCACGAAGATGGATTCAACTAGAGGCTAATGAACTCTGGTTCAAATGGCACTTGGGGAGAATGTGTAACTTGCCATTAAAAAAAGGTGTTTCATTGTCTTTTGAAATGTTTGAAGAGTTTCTGGATATGCCAAGCAAATCTGACTGTGTAGGAAGCATGAGTTTGTCTAGGACATGATATGTGGACTCCTTTCTTGATTTGCAACTAGTTGAAGCATCCCTAGATAGGGGTTTTCTTGAAACCATTCTTGGATAGGGGATTTGATGAAATTGTCTACTGATTGATCTGCAAGTAGATAAATTTCATAATGAGGGTTTTATTGAAGTTGCTAATTGCTTTCCTCTCTAAAAATTTCTATGCTACTTTGCAACTTCTACTGCTGGATCATCAATATTTTTAAAAATAATAATAAATAAATAATTAAATAAAAATATTAAATAAAATATACTATGATAAGAATTGATAAGTTGGAATGCTAATGCAGCACACAATAGGAAAATGGGCAATAAAAGAGGAACAAAAGTAACAACAGTATAAACCCTAGGCTTCACCACCTAGAACCTGCTGCAAACCCTAGGCATCACCACCTAGGGGCATTTGGCATCACCACCAAACAAAGGGAAACAAGGGAGGATACATTTTTCAACTCATAATAATATTATTCTTATTCAAATTCCATTCTTTTCACCATTACAGGAGTACAAGTTAAATAGGGTTTAGGAGATTTCACCAAATATGGAAAACATCTAATTTAAATCCCTAAAAACCCTCAACATTAATGACCAAATTCAAAAACAATATTAATTGCAAATTAATACATAAAATCTTGGGTCCCGCATCATACTCCTCTAGTTGGAGACAACTCTACCTCGAGTTTTGAAGTGAAGTAGGATTAGAACTCCAATACTTAGTACTTGCTTCAATATATATACATATATATATATATATATATATATTTTAATAGGTAATCAAAAAGTTAATATTAATGATAAAAAAATAAGAGAAAAGTATAAGATGTTCATGATGATGAACAAGAAGAAAAAAAAAAGAGCACACAGCACAACAAAAAGAGGGTAATCAGGAAACTAAGCTAAGGGAAGACATAAACTCAGAGAGAGAAGAACAATCAGTAAAACCCCAACAACGAGACCACTCCAAAAGATTGCGTTGGCTTAAAACCGTTAACTCATCCAACATCTTCTCTTTGTCCTCAAAAGATCGGCAATTTCGTTCCAACCACACAATCCATATTAAGCACCCTAGAATCAAATTCCAAATGTTCGAATTATGCTTCCTAAGCCACTGATGCCAACAAGATAACAAACCTGCCACCAAACCTGGCATAACCCAATGAATACCAAAAGCCTGAAGTTTAAAAGTCCATAGGGAATGAGTGCCAGGACAATGAAGAAGGTGGTCTGCCGACTCCCCGTCATGACAACACATACAACACCAATTAGCTAAGGGGCGACCCTTAAGCATTAGATTATCCAAAGTGAGGATCCGACCATGAGCAACTGTCCACAAAAAAACCGCCACGCGCTTAGGAATCTTTGGTTTCCAAATCCCCTTCCAAGGAAACTAAGAATTCGAAGCACCCCGAATCGCATGATAGTAAGACTGGGTGTCAAACTTACTATCACCTTTTAGCCGCCAGCAAAGAGTATCTCTCCTCTCACCCGAGGAATACGAGTTTGGATAAGCTGAAACAGAGAATAAGATGCAGCCAACTCCCAATCTTCAAATGCTCTATAAAATCTTAAATTCCACACTTTAACAGTGTCCCCTTCTGGAATCCACAAAACCTCAGAGATGCAAGCATTCTTGACCGCTGAACACACATAGAGCTCAGGATAAAGATTTTTTAGAGTATTATAACCAATCCACCTATCATGCCAAAAATGGATACAAGTGCCTTCACCCACTACAAAAGACAGATGCTTAGAAAAGCTCTCCCACCCTTCATTAATGCTTCTCCATAGGCCACACCCATTAGTCCTCCTGCAGACTTTAGTACTCCACCCCCCTTGACCCTCACCATATTTTGTGGAGATAACTCTCCGCTAGAGATGGGTAACTTCATGACCATATCTCCACGACCATTTCCCTAATAGAGCTTGATTAAATGACACCACACTTCTTATCCTCAAACCACCCATCTCAACGGGTAAACACACCTTTTCCCAAGCCACGAAAGGATACTTGAAACTCCCCTCAGAAGACCCCCATAGAAAATTCCTCTGAATACTTTCCAATCTAATAGTCACAGTTTTAGGAATAGTAAAAAGAGATAAAAAGTACATTGGGAGATTAGAGAGGGTACTCTTTATTAGCATGAGCCTACCACCCTTAGATAAATAGAGACGCTTCCACCCAGATAGTTTCTTCTCCATTTTCTCCAAAATAGGATTCCAAATCGAAGCTTTCTTAAAAGAAGTTCCCAACAGCATCCCCAAATATTTCATAGGCAAACTGCCCACTCTACATTGAAGAATATTAGCCAATGCATCTAGATTATTCACCTCCCCAACAGGGACAATCTCACTTTTCCTAACATTGACCGTCAAACCCGTAAAAGCTTGAAAACAAGACAACACCAACCTAATCGATAGCAACTGTTCCTTAAAGGCATCACAAAATAAGATAGTGTCATCAGCAAATAACAGATGGGAGATACGCTCACCAACAGAGTTCACAGCTCCCACATGAAAACCCCGAATAAGATTACACTTCTCAGTCTTCTTCAAGAGTCTACTTAAAACCTCCATTATCAAGAGAAACAAAAGTGGGGATAGAGGATCCCCTTGTCTCAACCCACGAGAGCTTCCTAAAAAACCTTCAGGGGATCTATTAACCAGGATTGAAAAACGGACCGACGTAACACAAGCCTTAATCCACCCCCTCCATTTCAGCTCAAAACCCATCCGGCCCAACAAATAAAACAAGGCCTCCCAGTTCACATGGTCATAAGCTTTTTCAATATCAAGCTTGCAAACCACGCTTGGTATTCTGCTCTTCAACTTGCTATCCAGGCATTCATTTGCAATAAGCATTGAATCCAGAATTTTCCTTCTGCCAACAAACGAATTTTGAGACTTAGAGATGAGATTATCCAAAGCCACCCTCAACCTATTAGCCAACACCTTGGACAGCAGCTTGTACACACTACCCACCAAACTGATGGGGCGAAAGTCCTTAATGTTAACGGCATTACACTTCTTACGAATTAAACAGAGAAACGAAGCATTCATAGACCGTTCAAACACATAGTGCCGATGAAAGTAAACAAAAAAATCCATGACTTTCTTTTCCACCACACTCCAACATTTGTGAAAAAAAGCCATGGTGAAACCATAAAGACCAGGGGCTTTATCACCCTTCATCTCCCTTAATACCTGGAAGACTTCCTCCTTCGTGAACTCCTTCTCTAAAGATAACCGCTCTGGCACCTTTGGGAGTACAGAGAATAGTGAAGCTTTACATTCCATCACATCAGTAAATTCTTTAGGAATAACAAAATCAATGTGTGGAATCAATATAATCTTATCTTGATCCATTAGAAGCACCATGGTATCCACTTTCTCTACTTTCGCAAACTGTTTGTCTTATGCACCATGGAAGGCTGATCAAAAGCAGATTCATCAATTTCCCCTATCGCATCATGTGCACTCTCTAATGTTACACTTGTGGAACTTTCTCTTCATCAAGGATAATGGAATCATCATTTTCAACAATGGGTAATGTATTTGACACTTAAATAGGTTGAATTAAGTCTGCTACACATGGTTTATATATTTCACCTTGTTGTTTAGGCTCCTTAGTAGGTTCTTCTTGTCGCACGAGTGAAGCAACCTCCGTTGAAACTAAGGGCTTGTGGTGCATCTAAAGTATCACACCCAACTTCAGGTTTCTTGAGCATTGCAAAGTAATCTTGAACTAATTTCATGAGATTCTCCAGTTTGTTTTCTATTGCAGTGTATTTGTGTTCTATTTATGTGAATTTGTGTTCTAATTCAATGGAAGATAGCACTGGAGCGAAGTTAGGACTGGAATTTGAACCAAAGCTCACCTTGGGCTTAGGACCAAAACTTGAACAAAAATTCACCTTGAGCTTGGGACTAGAATTTGAACAAAAAGTCGCATTAGGCTTAGAACTAGAAATTGTTCAAACATTCATCTCATCTTCAAATTGATATACATGGTCAGGTGCAGGTCTATCCCATTGATTGAGATTGTTATCTTGTATTTGTCTCTTTTGTTGATAAGGTGGGGGAACATATTTCTCCCTCTTTTTTCTCATAGGATGAACATATTTCTCTCTCCTTTGCTCATAGGATGGGGGAATATATCTCTCAATGAGTATTTCCTTCATTTCTTCCCAATCAGTTATGGGAGGCTTACCCTTTCTAATGCGAAGGTCTTCAACATCTTGCCAATAATCTAGCTCTACTTATTTAGTTTCATCTTGGCAAACCTAGCCCTTCTCACATATGACAAACCTATATGTTCAATAAACTCATCTATCTCATATAACCACTCATTGAAGATCCCTGGATCTTAATGACTTTCAAAAGAAGGTGCTTCTAATATAACCATGATTAATAATAAATTTTAACGAAGAGTTATAGCAAAACCTGTATTGATGACATTGCTGGTTGCTGTCCAAATTGTGAGTCTGGGATGGACTTGTCTGATCAACCCAGATGCTTCCTGGATTGCAGGCTTGAAGAGGCATAGAAGTAAAAAGGATATCAGGCCAATGGGCTGGTGCACACGCTAGCAAATCAGGCCCAACAATCTTGCTTTGGCTCTTGATTTTTTGAATAAAATCAAAAACATGTGACAAACTTATGGATGAAAAAGACAGCACCTTTACAGCTCTATAAACATTTCAAAGAACTAGACAAAGTCGAAGAGGAAGCAAGGAGTGAAAATAACGGCACAGAGGGGATTACAGCGCGGCGCGAGGCTGAAGTGACAGCGTCAGCCTCAGATTGAGTGGTACAGCGGTGTTGCAGTCGCGTTGAGTGGGTTGTGGGCTTGGCAGTGTCGTGGATTAATGGTAGAGATTTTTGGGTTGAGTGTTTGGCTGATGGGGTTCTCGGCTATTGGTGGGTGGGGTGTTTTAGTGGCGGTGGAAGGTATTTTTTTATTTTTTGGCTTTGATGAGGCTGAGATCTACTTGGTTCTGGCAGTGGTGTGATGGCTGGGTTTCTGGTGCTGGAAAACATTATGACTGCTTTTTTTTTTTTTTTTGGTTTGGTTTGGGTGAGCAGATTTGGTGGTGGTTGGAGTTTGTGGGTGTGGGTGGCTGTTTATGCTTAGACAAATTTGGAGTGGGTTTGAAAGGATCGGACGCTTTGATACCAAGTCAATGTAGCACACAATAGGAAAATGTCAAATAAAAAGGAACAAAAGTAACAACAGAACAAACCCTAGGCTTTACCACCTAAAATCTGCCTGCAAACCCTAGGCATCACCACCTAGGGGTGTTTGGCATCACCACCAAACAAAGGGAAACAAGGGAGGAGACATTTCTCAACTCATAATAATATTATTCGACCGTCTTTCACCATTACAAGAGTACTAGTTAAATAGGGTTTAGGAGATTACACCAATATGGAAAATATCTAATTTAAATCTCTAAAAACCCTCAACATTAATAACCAAATTCAAAGAAAATATTAATTGCAAATTAAAACATAAAATCTTGGCTCCCTGCATCAAATGCTTTTGTGGATATGAGGTCCTAGAAGTTATCTAATGCCAATGGGTTTCTCTTTGGGATGATTTAGATTAATGTTTATAACTAGGCCTGATTGTTAAAGCTGTCATTCAAAACCATGTTAAAGTCCATGAAAGCTTAAGATTTGTTTCCTTTTTGGCTGCTAACGATAATTTTGTTGAATTTTTATCTGGGGAAATTACACTTTACCATCCTAAACTATACCCCATATTAAATTTTGCAACCTAAACTTTTCGAATGCTCATTTTGCACCCTAAACTATGACCTTTGTTACACTTTGCACTCCGATGTTAACTCTGTTGTTAATTTGGATGGAAATTCAAAGTTTAGGATGTAAAGTGTAATAAGGAGTATAGTTTAGATTGGTAAAGTGTAATTCATCTTTTGTTTTTAAAGCATTGAGAAGAGGGGGCAATTAGGTCTTTTCATGTGGTGCCATATTTTCCATCCAAATTAACAGTAAACTTAATGTCGGGGTGTAAAGTGTAAAAAAGAATATATTTTAAGGTGCGAAGTGTAGTTAATGGTATAGTTTAGGGTAGTAAAATGTAATTTTTCCTTTAAATTGTTCATGGACATTTTGATTCTGTTGTGAATTTTATTGCAACCCTGTTGTCCATAAATGGGTCTTGTGTAAGTAGGCCTGTTCTCATTTTATGGGCCTCCTTTTGAAGCCAATGAACTGATTGTAATACAGTAGGTGTGTAGCATATGAATCTTACTCTTGCCTAGTTGCCTTAGAGCTTACATAAGTAGTAGGCCTGTTGCCCAGCTCAATGGATTGGTAAACCTTGCGGTTGTTGAATACAAAAATTTTCAATTAGAATTAATGATTTTTCTGGCTAACAGAGCCTTGTCCATATTTGAATTAAGAATGGAAGGTTAATTAATTTTGTTGGATTTAGATCAGTCTTTATTTTCTACTGAATCTGATGACTGATGTGGACTTTGGCTCTTATCTAGGGTCCAAGGTATCTAATGTGCCCTTAAGATACTTGGGGCTGCCTTTGGGCTCTAGATTTAAACCATACTTGAGGTGATGAAAAGGAGATTAGTGAGATGGAAGAAGTTTTATTAGTTTAACGGAAGTAGGCTCACCTTAATAAAGAGCATGCTATCAACTTTGCCTACATATTGTCTCTCTTTTTCCTATTCCCTCCAGTGTTGCTATGCGTATTGAGAAGTTGGAAAGGGATCTTTTATGGAGTGTTTTAGGAGATGAGTTTAAGAAGTTTGGTATCTTTCAACCAATCTTTATTGGGTACATAGCTTTGGCGTTTTGCCATGGAGAAAGATGCTTTTTGGAGGGATTTAGTTAATAAAAATTTGGCACTTAATTGGTTGGTGCTTGAGGATTGGTAGGGGTTCTTACAGAGTGTCTTTTTGGAAGCATATTAGAAGGGGTTGGGGTACATTTTCCAGATTCATTAAATTTTAGGTCAGTGATGGCACTAATGTTCATTTTTGGCATGACTGGTAGTGGGGACAAGACTCTTAAGGAGGCATCTTCTGACTTGTACAGAATTGCTCATAATAAGGAGGCTGTTGTGGCTGATGTTATGAGATGGAATGCAGGCAATCATCATTGGGATATTACTTTTTTAGAGCCATTCAGAGTTGGAAGAGGGATATGCTAACAAAATTCCTTAATCTCATCTATTCTACAAAGAATAGAGAAATGCTGAAGACCAAATACCTTGGATGTCAACAAGAAGCAGGTTTTCTAATGTAAAGCCCTATAGAGTGTTTTATGCTGGAGGTATGCATTCTTTTTCCTGTAAAAAGCATTTTGAGGGTAAAAGTTCCCACAGAAGTAGCTTCTTTTGCTAGCATTTGGAGGGTAAAAGTTCCTACAAAAGTAGTTTCTTTCACTTGGACTGCTGCTTGTGGGAAAATTCCCACAAAAGATTATGAAAAGAAAGATTGAAGAGGGCTGAGGCTAGGGTGGAATTGGAAGACAATGCTTCTGGAGGAAATTTTGTGGCGGCAAAAATCCAGAGCACTACGGTTGAAAGAGGTTGACAGAAACACAAAATTATTTCATTGTTTGGCAAACTCCCACTGGAGGAATGATTTCATTAGGAAAATGTCCAATGTTGTAAGGAGGACCAAGAGGAGATATGCGAGGAAATAGTTCATTTCTATGAATTTTTGTATTCTGAACCAGAAACCTTGAACCTCATTTTGGTGGTTTATCTTTCCACATGATTGATGATGGAGAAGTGAATTGGTTGGAGAGTGTTATTGATGAAGAGGAATTTCTTCAGGTGATAAAATCTTTGAATGGAGACAAAGCTCCTGGTCTGGATGGATTTTTGATTGCCTTTTTTCAATGCTGCTAGGATGTGGTGAAAGCAGACATGATGGGCAATTTTCATTCTTTTCATGATGCTAGTTTGTTTGAGTGAAGCCTGAATGTCCATTTTCTTGCACCTATTCCCAAGAAGGTTGGGTTGTTGATGTTAAAGACTTTAGACTAATCAGCCTTATCAGAGAATGTACAAAATTTGATGAAGGTCATGGCAAACTTGCTGAAATCAGTACTTGGGAAGCTCTTTTCCAATTCTTGGAATGCATTCATCAAAGGTAGGCAGATTTTGGAATCTTATTTTTATTTTTTAATCTCAAATGAATGCCATCATAGCCTTTTGCTATGTCATGCCTGCAGTGTTATGTAAACTGGGCTTGGAGAAGGCCTGTGACCGTGTCAATTGGAATTTCCTGCTTTATTTATTGGAGAGGTGTGGTTTTGGGGAGAAGTGGTGAAAATGGATCCGGTTTTGCATCTCTATGATGCAATTCTCTTTTATCACTAATGGCAGCCCTAGTGGTTCTTTTAGTAGCTCCAGAGGACTAGCCCAACAAGATCCATTATCCCCCTCTTTTATCTGTAGTCATTGAGGCTTTGAGTCATTTATTAGGTAGAGCAGTAGAGGGACGTTATCTAATGTGGACCGGAATAAATTACTGAATGTAAAAGATAGTGTAGTCAATTTGCCTGAACTTAGAGAGAGAATATACTTTTTGGGTTAATTTTCTGCTTGCTTCATGCATAATTTTTATGTACATAAATACTAGTGAGGAGATAAACCTCATCACAACCAAGTCCTAAAATATAGGATCCAACTCCTATTTAAATTTAAATACAAATTGAAATTAAACCCTAATCCTCATCCTAATCTACTGCAGAAATCCTAATCCTAATCTACAGTAGAATTTTATTCAAATTCAAACTTTTTTGACTCCTACATAATTATTTGCCATGTGGTCTTGGGACACAACATTCCTTTCCCATTCAGATGAATCTTGTTCTCAAGATTCTAAGACATGGAAATTGATGTTTGCTCACATCAATTGGAGAATACTTAGCCTCAAATTTTAAAGTGTTGAAAGATAAGAATTTGGATATTTGATACTTGCGCCAATTCTTCGCCCAATTTTGTGAGCACTAGGAACATAAATACCTAGCTTCCCACATCCTTGAATTCATTGAGAATGACAAACTTAGTGTGTGGAATTGAGGTAGGCCTATTCGAAATCACGAGAAGATCCCTTTGATCTATCTTTTCTACTTTGTTGATCATTTGATCTTCAAAGGCAAATTTTGTAGCAAGTGCACCCTCCAACATAATAATCTATTGAATTGTTGGTGATTCTTGGAGTAGGACATTATGATACCTAAGTAAGGAGCAGCAATGAAAACCATGTGGTGGTGAGGTGTTGTGGAGACAAAGGATTCATTGACATTGAGAATCCACCAAAAGGGATCTCTACTGTTGAATCTTGATAGCTCCATGGATCATTGCTTTGATACCAAATGATGTGACTTGGGATAAAATATTGAATGTAAAAGATAATGTAGTCAATTCGAGATGACCAATCTCTTGAACTTAGAGAGAGAATAGACTTTTTGGGTTAATTTTCTGCTTGCTTCATTCATAATTCCTATGTACATAAATACTAGTAAGGAGATAAACCTCATCACAACCAAGTCCTAAAACATAAGATTTAACTCCTATTTAAATTTAAATGCAAATTGAAATTAAATCCTAATCATCATCCTAATCTACTGCAGAATTTTATTCAAATTCAACTTCTTCGACTAATTATTGCCAGGTGGCCTTGGGACACAACATTATCTAAGAAGCACCGATACTGGTATCTGTAAGATTTAGTGACACAACATTATCTAATTATTAAATATATTTTTATTTTTTATATATCTTTTATATGCTCATCAATCAAACCCATACAATTTATTGAAAGGTATTAAATTAAACCCATGTTTCGTGTAAAAAATTTATATTTTAGTTAGTCAAAAGGTATTAAATTGTAGGTATAATTGTCACTTAAAAAACTTGAATTTTTCCAATCCATGAAAATGTGGATACACCTTTTAAAAAGTGAATCTATAAACTCTCAAAATGGGAATCCGGATTCTCTTACTTATTTGCAGCCAAGCATAGGAATGCTTGGGAATCTAAGAGGATTCCTAGGGGTGGTCCAGAATTCAGATACCCACCTTTTAAAAGTAATGCTTGGGACTCTAAAGAGGTTTCCTAAAAACCGATAAAAATAAAAAATAAAAAAACTAAAAATCTAAGAGGTTTCCTAAAAGATTACTTCCAACCAAACACTTTGTAAGATCTGAGAGAATAGCTAAAAGAGATTAGGGATTTAGAAGAACCTTGCAATATTGAATATAGATATTTTAATGTTCCTAGCAACCCTTTTAGAGTGCACTTGGCCTCTTGCCTTCTGGATTATTCTCTTTACCTACCTACCTATTATTTTGACTATTATGTTTAATGCCAAAATGGAGCTGGAGCTCTAGAGCACCAATCAAATTATCATTGCTGTTCATATATTCATTCCCTGTGTCATTAAGTATGATATGGCTCATTGACTCTCTCACCCATTTAACATGTCAGATTTTGAAAAAAATTACTAAAACTTGATATTGGAATATGTAGTTACATCAGATTTTGTGTTGTTTTCGTTTTTAATACATTCTTAGGTTCGTAGACGATAAGCATTATAATAAGTCTCTTCTAGCCATTTAATTGTCCAGAGATTATGTGTGCCCAAGAGATTGTCTGTTAAATTCATTCCTTTTGAAAGACTTGGAAAGTGTTCAATTTCTTGTTTCCAGCTGAGTTTTTTAGATTATTAACATTTATTACTGGCTTGGTGTATCTCTAGTACCTTTTTATAAAATTTTCCCCCTTTCTCTATATCGCCATGACTAATTTATGTGCAGTGAGTGCTTTGTGGACATTTCTCTATAATCAATAAAATTGGTGCTTGTGGTTTTCTCAAGATGATCCTCGACTACAAAAGCTACTATTTAGGTGTTATTTTTAGTTCAGGTTATTGGATGCTTAATTATAGAATGCTAAGGCCAAGAGCTTTGTAGCTCAATGGTATACCTGCTTTCCTCTTTATTAGGAGAATCAAGGTTTGAATCCCCATCTAATTGTTATAACTATCAAATTATTAGCAACACTATATATATATATATATATATATATGTATATATATATATATATAGAGAGAGAGAGAGAGAGAGAGAGAGAGAGAGAGAGAGAGAGAGAGCTATGGGATGTAGAGTTATAGAACCTGGCCAGTTAGGAACAATGTAAACTTTTTTCTTTTCTTTTTTTTTTTTGCTTTGGCAAATTAATGTTGTGGGTGATGGTCAAGTTGTTGAAAGATTTTTTTGCCAGGTGACAAATCTTATTCAGGGAACCCCAATTTCCTTGAGGTACTTGTGTGTACTGTGATTTGATTTCAAGAACCTTCACGAGTGTGATGCTACTTGATCATGGGACCAGACCATATCAATTGTTGATTTGATTCGATGGGTGCGTCTAGAGACTAGAATTGTATAATGTTTGTATGATCAATAAAATTTTATGCTTCTGTTTTTGGTTTGTAGTGCTGCATAGGATCAATGTTACTGTACTCATATAATTGTGTACTTACTATACAAAGTGCTTGACAATCATTGAAGCAATCTGATATGTTAGATTGGTTTGAATTATTACAGGGAGGCTTTTCTTGAGTTGCTGCAGATATTGATACCTTGGGACCTTTTATGGATTTTTGCTGGCTGTATCTGTTCCCCCACCCCCCTCCTTCCTGGCTTTAAAATAAATAGTGCTCTGATGCATTAATCTTATGATTTTTCCTATTTAAATATTTGATTCTTTGTTCCTTTTGGCAGGTATGAAGACTCGTCTGAATCTGCAAGCATTGAACATAGAAAAGATCTTACATGTTAATGATTAGTGAGAGTTGCATTTAAGTATTTTGTCATAATAATCATAGGTAAATGCCCATCTCCAATTTCATGTTTTGAATTCTTTATAGATTTCATTATTTTACGAGAATTATTGTGCATTGTAAAATTTTACCATTTGGGGACCAATCTATACTTTTTGGAATGTTATTTTTCATCAAACCCTTTTCAGTTGCACGTGTTGAGCTCTTTAGTGATACGCTGAAATTTGACAATATTTTCCTTGGGGAATGTTTGGAAGGAGGAAGATCCTGGAGGAAGAGAGCAGAATTTTAGTACCATCTGACACCCCTTCACCCCTCTATTCCCTATCTTTCCACCTCCCTCCAACCAAACAAATGATTAGTCTATATTGTACTGGGGTGGCAAATGGGCGGGTTGGATCATAAATGGGTTGGGTGTATAATTACCCATTTATGACCCGTTTATATATAAATTAATTATCCATTACCAACCCAACCCATTTAATTAGTAACCCACCCATTTAACCCAATATGACCCAAATACCTCTAAAATTACTTAAATACCCTCTTGACCTCCAAAATACCCTTAAATACCTAAAATGATGTAAATACCCATAATCTTTCAAAATTACCAATATACCCTTAGACATCCAAAATTATCCCCAAAATCTCTAAAATTAGCAAAATACCCATGAAACCTTTAAAATGACCAAAATACCTCTGATATCTCTAAAATTACCAAATATGCTTAAAAGCCACTAAAATGACCAAAATATCTAAAAAATCCCTAAAATGACCAAAATACCCCTGAAACCCAAAAAATGACCAAAATATCTCCAAAACTCAAAAAATGACCAAAATACCCCTGAAACCTAAAAATTACCAAAATACCCCCCAAAACCTAAAAATGACTAAAATACCCCTAAAACCTAAAAAATGACTAAAATACCCTCAAAACCCAAAAAAATGACCAAAATACCATCAAAACCTAAAAATGACCAAAATACCCCTAAAACCCAAAAAATGACCAAAGTACCCCCAAAACTCAAAAAATGACCAAAATACTTCCGAAACCTAAAAATTACCAAAATACCCCTGAAATCCAAAAAATTACCAAAATACCTCTGAAACCTAAAAATGACCAAAATACTTCCAAAACCCAAAAAATGGTCAAAATACCCCCCGAAACCCAAAAATGACCAAAATACCCCTAAAACCTAAAAAATTACCAAAATACCCCCGAAATCCAAAAAATGACCAAAATACCCTCAAAACCTCAAAAAAAAAAAAAAAAAAAAAAAAAAAAAAAAAAAACACCAAAAAACCAAAATACCCCTGAAACTCAAAAAAATACCAAATACTCTTGAAACCCAAAAAATGACCGAAATACCCTCGGAACCTAAAAATGACCAAAATACCACCGAAACCTAAAAAATTACCGAAATACCCCAAAACCTAAAAATTATCAAAATACTTCTGAACCCTAGAAATTTACCGAAATAACCCTAAAACTAAAAGATGACAGAAATGCCCTCATAACCTAAAAAATGGCTAAAATACCCTTAGAATCTAAAAGATGATCAAAATAACCCCGAAACCTAAAAAATTACCGAAATTCCCTCGAAACCTATAAAATGAATGAAAGACTCTTAGAACCTTTAATTTGTCAAAAATATCCTCGAAACATCCACATTACCCTGAAACCTCTATTTCGATAATTTTAGATGTTTCAGGTGTATTTTGGTCATAATTTGGGTTTCAGGGGTTTTTATCGATCATTTTTTTAGGTTTTGGGGTTATTTTGGTAATTTTTTTAGGTTTTTGGGGGTATTTCGATAGTTTTTTAGGTTTCAGGGTATTTTGGTAATTTTTTAGGTTTCGGAGGTATTTCAGTTATTTTTTAGGTTTTAGAGGTATTTCGGTAATTTTTTAGGTTTATGGAGTATTTTGTTAATTTTTTAGGTTTAGGGTGTATTTTGGTAATTGTTAGGTTTTGGGGGTATTTCGGTCATTTTTTTAGGTTTTTGGGGTATTTTGGTCATTGTTTTAGGTTTTGAGGTTATTTTAGTAATTTTTTAAGTCTTGGGGTATTTTAATCATTTTACAGGTTTCAGAGGTATTTTGGTCATTTTTTAGGTTTCGGGGTTATTTTTGGTAATTTTAAGGTTTCAGAGGTATTTCGGTCATTTTTTAGGTTTAGGAAGCATTTTGGTCATTTTTTGGATTTTTGGGGTATTTTAGTAATTTTTAGGTTTTGGGGATATTTTGGACATTTTAGAGGTTTTGGGGGGGGGGGGGGGTATTTTGCTCATTTTAGAGGTTTTGGATGTATTTTTCTCATTTTGTGGGTTTTAGGGGTATTTTGGTCATTTTTTGGGTTTTGGGGATATTTTGGTCATTTGAGAGGTTTCGAGGGCTATTTTGCTCGTTTTAGAGATTTTGGAGGTATTTTGGTCATTTTATGGGTTTTAGGGGTATTTTGGTCGTTTTTTGGGTTTTGGGAGAATTTTGGTCATTTTTTGGGTTTTGGGGGTATTTTTGTCATTTTTTGGGTTTTAGAGGTATTTTGGTCATTTTTAGGTTTTAGGGGTATTTTGGTCATTTTTTGGGTTTCAGAGGTATTTTGGTCATTTTTTGGGTTTTAGGGGTGTTTTGGTCATTTTTTGGGTTTTGGAGGTATTTTGGTCATTTTTAGGTTTCAGGGGTATTTTGGTCATTTTTTGGGTTTTGGAGGTATTTTGGTCATTTTTAGGTTTCAGGGGTATTTTGGTCATTTTTTGGGTTTTGGTGGTATTTTAGTAATTTTTAGGCTTTTGGGGTATTTTGGTCATTTTTTGGGTTTTGGGGGTATTTTTGTCATTTTTTGGGTTTTAGAGGTATTTTGGTCATTTTTAGGTTTTGGGGGTATTTTTGTCATTTTTTGGGTTTTGGTGGTATTTTAGTAATTTTTAGGTTTTAGGGGTATTTTGGTCATTTTTTGGGTTTCAGAGGTATTTTGGTCATTTTTTGGGTTTTAGGGGTGTTTTGGTCATTTTTTGGGTTTTGGAGGTATTTTGGTCATTTTTAGGTTTTGGGGGTATTTTTGTCATTTTTTGGGTTTTGGTGGTATTTTAGTAATTTTTAGGTTTTAGGGGTATTTTGGTCATTTTTTGGGTTTCAGAGGTATTTTGGTCATTTTTTGGGTTTTAGGGGTGTTTTGGTCATTTTTTGGGTTTTGGAGGTATTTTGGTCATTTTTAGGTTTCAGGGGTATTTTGGTCATTTTTTGGGTTTTGGTGGTATTTTAGTAATTTTTAGGCTTTTGGGGTATTTTGGTCATTTTTTGGATTTTGGGGGTATTTTGGTAATTTTTAGGTTTTGGGGGGTATTTTGGTCATTTGTTGGATTTTGGGGGTATTTTGGTCATTTTTTGGGTTTCAGGGGTATTTTTTTTCATTTTTTTAGTTTTGGGGGTATTTTGGTCATTTTAAGGTTTTGAGGGGTATTTTGGTCATTTTTTTAGATTTCGGGGGTATTTTGGTCTTTTTTGGGTTTTGAGGGTATTTTGGTCATTTTTTGGATAGTATTTTGGTCATTTTTTAAGTTTCAGAGGTATTTTAGTCATTTTCTAGAAATTTAGATTTTATGTTGTTTATTTAAATTTTAGATGAGTTTAGTGGGTATTAGTGAGTTTATCCATTTAGACCCATCTAATTAAATAACCAAATGGGTCTTTACCCATTTAACCTAAATATTCAAATGGGTTGGGTTAAGACTTATCCAAATAAGGTGGGTAATGGGTGGGTTCATGGATATGGATAAAAATTGCCACTCCTAGCTGTACATACACCATGGTTCATACATTTGTTGCTATGCCATCAGTGTATTGATACGAGGTGTTTTGCAACGTCTTGTGGAAATGAAATATGCTATTGTCCTCTCTGTTGCTTTTGTACACGAACACGTATTAAAATCATCACAGCAATAGTAAGTTCATTGTTTTAGAACAGATGGAGAATGTTTACCATAACGACACATTAATAATGGATATAACCTTGCTCTATTTAAATTATCAAGGTATTCTAATAGACTGCCATGGCAAATTACAATTTATTCACTTATGGTTTAACTGAAATTTAAGTTGTCTACTTGTGATTTGAAATTTGACAATTTATCTCCTTGAGGTTAGCTCTATAACCCCTCTGTTAAAAATAGGGCTTGATATGTAATTTTGTTCAACTTTTATGTTTCTCTTCTCCAAAAACATTAAAAAAAAAAAAAAAACATAAAAACACAAGATCAAATAAGATAAAGAGTAATCCAAAGTAACACTTGCATTATAAGATTTTAAACTACAAGTATGCAGTTTAAATTTCGGTCAAACATCATGTGGGTAAAGTGTCAAATTTCAAACCATAGGTAGATAACTTAAATTTCGGTCAAGTCATAGGTGAGCAAATTGTAATTTGCCCTATTACATATGAGGTTTTTATATTAATGTCATTACCAAAAGGAGGGGGATCCCACAGTTGGGGGGGGGGGGGGGGGGGGTAGTATCCTATAAACCTGATTCCTTTGTCTAAAGTGGTACATTTGCATGCACTTATGTTTGTTTTGATTGAGAGACCAAGGATTTAGTTTTTCTTTATGTGTATTTGGTTTAAGGGATGGAAAAGTGAAAAAGGATGAAAAACTTATTTATTTAGTTAAAAAGAAAAATGTTGAATGTTAACATTAAGGGAAGGGGGGAAGAAAAGGAAATTAACATGGAGGGAGGAGGGGTAGATGGGTAAATTCCCATCTAAGTCCTTTCCCCTTTTTCTCCCTAATTTGGGGAAAAAACAAAACATCTCCCTATTTGTTTTCCTCTCTCCCTTTTCCATCTCCAAAAATCACCCCAATCAAACGGGATCTTAGTGTATGGGGGTCCAAGGTGGGAGGGTTAGGTCAAGCTACAGGGGACAACAAAAATTTCTAACCATTATTATAAAAAAAGAAAAAAGAAGAAGAAGGATATTCCTTTATAATAGTAGAGTGGAGGGGGGAAGATTATGGGCTCAAGACCCATTGCCTAAGTGAATGTATAACTTATCAATTCAAAAATCATTCATATTGACCTTTATCAATCAATAAAATTTTCTTTAGTGTTACACGGTTACACCAAAGAAAATTCTTTTCTAGAAAGAGAAAACAATAAATTTATTATTATTAAGAATGATAATGTTTAATGACAATTTATGTAATTCAATAAAGCTACGGATACAACAAAAATTTATAAAAAAATTACAACATTCTCAATTTAGACTACCACCTCACACATAATAATATGCAATTTAAATTTATTTTAATATCCCATGTGTAAAGCGGAAGGTTAATTTGATGAGTAATTCTTAGGTACTCTCGGAGCATGGAGAATGGTGTTCCCTCCTCTCACATTCATGGTGGGGTCCGCTCATTAAATTCATGGTGGGGTCTACCATGAATGTGAAAGGAGGGAGCACCATTTCACTATACTCCGGGACTACCTAAGAATTTTCCTAATTTGATAGTTGTGTAATTATTGTGAATTTTTAATGTAAGATGAATTTTTGTTTTGCCTATCATCAAGGATCACACTTGGGGTTAGCGTTCCTTGGTCAGGGATTTTGGTTTTTGATGACTGAATGGCTAGAATTTGGTGTTAAAAGGTTAAAAATTATTGAGAAAGACAAAATGAGATTGCTTTTAGGGAATCTTTATCTCCAAAAAAAAGAAAAGAATAGAGAGAACTAAACACATGGTCAACAACTTGATTATACTTCATTCATTAATTAAATAGTGGTTACAAGTTGAGTATTTATACAAGAGCTTGCTCTATTCTTAGTGGTTGTTCATTTAGCACATGTTAAATATGGTTATTCCCATTTTAGCATGTGTTAAATGAGCTCGTAAACTAATCTAACTAAACTATATATGTAGGATGTACTTAATTCTCTTGCATGTGCTACAATTGACTACTATAACTACATGCATGTGCTACATTTGACTACTATAACTAACTTCCTAACTAAATTCCTAGTTAGTCTTGTTACATAAGATAGCCATCATTTGGACCTTCTAACTAATCTAACTAATCTCTTTCACTCTCTTAGTCTCTCATTTCTTTAAGAGGTAATCCCCCTAGAAGCAGTTACACTTGCATTGTTCCAGTTATCCAATCATCTCACTTTTCATTTCAAAGCCCTAAATACCCTATTAATGTTATCATACCTAAAACCTTAAGGGTCAGTTTGGTTGGGAGGATGGAAAAGTACAATGATAGAAAATGGGGAGGGATGGAAAAATAGGGGATAAAAAAAAAAAAAAAAAAGGTTTTCCTTTAATGTGTTTGATTGAGGGAGTGGAAAAATGAGAGGATATAAAATGTAGATTGTATAAATTTACTCTCATGTCCTTAGTACATAAAAAACTTTTTATTTTTTATTTTATATATTTTAATTACTACAACTTACAAACTAACACAACTATAGAAGTGGAAATTTTGCAGTCAATCACAGAGTGCCAAATACTATTTAGTGGGTCCCATTGAAATTATTTAGAGACCAATGGAAATATTCCAAGTGTTTCTAAATAAAATTGCAAAGAATACTTAAGGGACAATCACACGTTGACACATGTTGATATTTAATTTAAAATTGCATAAGCAATCAAATTAAATATTGCCATATGTTATTTTAAAGGAGAAAACCACATTTTCGTCCTTATATTTTTATGCGATTCCCATTTTGGTCTCTATCTTTTTTTTCTACCGCTTTTACTCATCCTGAAAAACGCGTCTTGTTTTTGTCCCTTCTGTCAGTGTCCTAACAGCAAAGTCCTAGGTGGCAGACGGAACTATTAAAATAATACTAAAAAATTTTATTTTGGCATTAAAAAAATGCCACGTCAGCATCTAAATAAAAAAAATAAGTTATTAATTTTAACTAAATAAAAAAATTAAAAATAAAATTAAAATCCAAAAATTGCATGAATTAAGATTTAAGTGTCTTGAACATGAACAACAATAACACAAACCCAAATCTAGGAACACATACCACAGATCAAAACCCAGAAACCAAAAACGAATAAAAAGCATGTAGAAAAGTGATGTGGGGTAAAGGGATAATTCTTGTCCATCCAGTACTAGAGGTTTTCGATCCAGAGAGTGCAGACCTCGTCGATGCTGGTGGGTTGGGCTTGGGCTTGAGTTTGGTGGTGGAGGTGGTGCTGTGTCGGTGCCTGAGGGGCCTACATCTGAGGTGGGGCTTGAACCACCTCACAAGGTTGGGCTTATGGTGGCATCATCATGTAGGGTTGTTGTGGGTGTGGGTGTGGGTATTGTGGCTGCTGGGTCATGTGGGTGTGATG
Source organism: Quercus robur (assembly GCF_932294415.1). NCBI lineage: Eukaryota > Viridiplantae > Streptophyta > Magnoliopsida > Fagales > Fagaceae > Quercus > Quercus robur. The sequence goes on from NC_065543.1 coordinate 25,632,214, forward strand.
TAGCCGTGGGTATGGTCAATTCTGGAGTGTTTTGTGGTGTGGGTTGTTGCTAGGTTGTGGGGGTGGTCTGGTGATGGTGGCGTGGTGGTGGGTCTACCTCTCTCTCCTCTTTCCAGCTCTCTTAACTCTCATCGTGTCTCACCCTCTCTTTTGCTTTGATTTTTGAATCTCGGCTGCATTAGGGTTTGATATTTTGTTGCTTTTGCTAGGGGGTTCATGTGTTGTTCTATATGCTTAGATCCCTGTTAATAGTTCGGGAAAGATTGTTTTGAGTTCGGAATATTGATCTTGTTCTCCCTTTTTCATGTTTATTCTGATGTGGATCTTATGTTTAATTTTGTGATCTTATTTTTTGAGTTATTCATTATTTTTGGTTTTCAATTTTGAGATCTTAAGTCTAGGTTGGTGTTCTTGTTCAAGATACTTTTAGATCTTAATTCATGTGAATTTTGATTTTTATTTCTGTTTTGATTTTTTTATTTAGTTAAAATTAATAAATAAATTTTTTAAATTTAGATACTGATGTGGCATTTTTTAATGCCAAATAACATTTTTTATTATTATTTTAAGAGAGATGCTACGTCCACAACATTTTTACAACAATTTCACAACAAATTGCAGGTGGCTAGTTGTTATAGGTTCAAATTTGAACCTAACACTAAGATTACTTTTTTGTCCCAACAATAACAACCTACCACTTAGGATTTGTTGTAAAAAAGTTGTGAAAATGTTGTGGACATATCATTTCTCTTATTTTAATGGCCACGTCAGTTTTTAGTGTGCCAACAGTGCACTCCATTTGCCACGTGTGCATTTTCCGTATCTGATGTAACGGCAGGGACAAAAACGAGATGCGTTTTTCAAGATAGGAAGTAAAAGCGGTGAAAATAAAAGATAGGGAACAAAGTGTGAATCGCGTGAAAATGTTGGGACAAAAATTTGGTTTTCGGTTTTTTAAAATTAGAATATTTTGGCTAATCATATAATGTCATGTGTCCCTTGGAGAACAAGACATAAAGTCCTTCCATTCAAATCATGACATGTGTCACTAATGTGATCCAATCACGTGCCTTCGAATCTCTTCAAAACTCTTATAAATTAGAGACCCTTCTCAATCTTGTAGAGGAGAATAGAAAAACATTCAGTAGTCTTGGAACTCTACCGAAATCAAGCTCCAAAGCCTCCAAGAAAATCAAGAAACCTTCGAATACGAAGAACATTCATCTAAATTATTCTTCCAGGTCTCAAAGTTCCACTATGATCAACTTCAAAGCCTCTAGAAACTTCAAAGACTTTGGTCCATCAAAGCTTCATCAGATTCAAGCTTTAAAGGCCCGAAGAACTCCCACCAAAATCTTCAAATATCAAGAACATTCAAAGAACCCACAAAAAACAAGAAATCTCTAACAAGAACATAGTCAGAGATCATTTGCAATTTCATTCCAAAGATCTTTCAATCCATTTTGCAATCAATGTAGAGGACATTTTGTGTTCGAGTGAAGACTACATTGACAAAATACTTGAATTGAAGACTTTTCTAAGGAGATCAAGTTAGAGGATTATTCTATTGTATTAGAATCTAAATATAGAGAATCATACCTACAAATTCATCAATACAAATTTACACTTGTGAAACATATTCAATTTTTTGATTTTCAAACTTGAGATTTTTTGTTTACAAATTTGGCAGGCTTGGTGGGACATCTCTACCTCTCATCTCTTTCTACTTTGAAAAAAGAAAACTTCATCATCTTGCTATCAACTTCAATGGCCTCTACCAAGAACACTCAAGCTTCATCAACTTCAAGTCACTACAAGAAAAACGGGCTATCACGGCGGTCCAGAACCGCCGCTAAAGCCCCAAAAACCGTTGCTAAAGGTACAGTCGACCTATAGCAATGGGTGCTATTGCGGCGGGCTGTCCCGTCAGTGTTGCAGTGTCGTTATAGGTCGATTGCGGCGGTTGCGAAAAGTGCCGCTATAGATGTACCTTTTAGCGGCGGGCATAAAACCACCGCAATACCTCTTTAGAATTCGTGGGATTGACTTTTAGCGGCGGGCAAAGAGCGCCGCTATAGACAATCATTCAAAACAGCAGATTGTACTTGTAGCGGCGGGTAAACAGCGCCGCTATAGACAATCGATTAGGACAGCTAAATGTACTTTTAGTGGCGGGTGCATGCCCCCCGCTATATGTTTCAACCTTTAGCGGCAGGCGATAAGCGCCGCTATAGGTATTTATTTAAAACGTAAAATGTGAACCTTTAGCGGCACTTTTTGACCGCCGCTATAGTTTTTTTTTTTTTTTTTTCCCAGTGGGTTTTAAAACTGCTGTTTGCTAGTAAATAAATGGTTCACAAACCTGTTACAAAGGACCTGTAATAGTTTTAGCTCTACTAACACAATACCACAAATGTAATTAATTAACAACACCACAAATGTCTTGAAACTAACGTAATATTAACATAGAAATATATTATCAAATATATAACATTGTCTATAACCACCATCTTAAAATTAACAAAAAAAAAAGATGTGGTCATTTGAATAAAACAACCGCTGAAATTAATCTAATACTATAATCAAAATTCTAAAGTGTGAAATAAAATTCTAAAACGTTCTCAAAACAACATATCTTATATTGTTTTTAAAGATTATGAAAAAAATTCATTTTAACAAAAGGGAAATCCCTTGTGTAATCTGTAGCATATCCATGTCAAACTTGTAAGTTTACCCTCAACCTTTAGTCACGTAGAAAGCATCCTTAAATAACAAGGTGCTTTGAGTTCCATATAATTCAAGCATAAGTTGGCCAACAATTTTTCTCTTTTTTTTTGATAAGTAACGAAAATTTTATTAAAAAAAACAAAACTAAGTACATCGGTGTACTCAGGGAGAAAGGCCAACAATTATGATAGAAGACAGAAGCCAAGACAGGTCTACATAATCTTACCTTGATATCTAATTATGAAATTAAATGCAAAATATCACAGAAGACAATAATAATCTAAAACTTTTGAAATGTCCTTGAGCACTTGGGCAACACACAATTGTGATTTAAAAATTTTGATACATAAAAACTGTTAATTTCTTTTACGCAGAAGAAAACAAATTGCAAAGCAGACAAACTTGCCAATACTATTCTCCAACTAGTATAGTGTAAATATATAAAGTCCTAAGATATTCATCTTGAAAGACATATAGTCCCACATTACTAATCAAGCAAAGAAAAAATTTTAGGACTAAGTAATAGCTAAGGTTTCTGCACCAAGTCATGGTTATAAGTAACTTAACCAAAGTCTAGTTTTTCCCAATGGAGAACCAAATCTAACAATCTACATGAAAACTTATACTTACACAAAGTAGGATCCTCTCTCTGAAAATGATTCAAAGCCTTTGAAAACTATCAAAAAAGAAAACAAGAAGATTGTCATGTAACATTGGACACTAACAAATACAACATGCACACATATAGGCACACTTAAACAAACCACTCACTTGTCCTCCTGAATCTTTTGAAACTGGTTGAACGGCTAAAGACATCATTGGCTTAGGGACATTCATAGAAGTCATTGTGGATTTAACTGACCCATCAGTAAATGTATATCCTAATCACACAAAAAATGCATAAGTTGAGAAAAATCAGAAAAGAAAAAGAAAAAAGCAACTAGAAAAAAAAAAAGTCATATTCATCAGGTTTCAAAGCCTCATGCCCTCATCTCAAATATTAGTAGTCTAAGTAATTATACCCATTCTGAAAACCATTATTATTTTCATACATTTCAAGTCGGGGAAGGGAGACTCGAACCCTAGAAATCTCAGTTGCAAACTATAGGGAATGCCATTTTACTTAGAGGTCATGGGCTTGAATGTCCATTTTGATATTTTCCTCTCACTTTTAGAAACTTCAACTTGCACTAGCTCCTCACTTCTCACTTCGACCCCCATTCTATTCAGACAATTATGGAAAACAACACAGAAACATAAATTATTGTGTACACAAGTGCAAAGGGATAAGCGGGACCTGATGCACAATCCACACCAAATACAGCAACTATTTGCCCAACATGTGCCTCTTGAATATCCTGTAGATATAAAAAAGAAAATCAACAACAAAAACCCAAGAAGGAAGAAGAAAAAGAGTAAATTAGTTTGGATAGAAAACATATGACTTGAAACCCCAATCTATTAATTTAACACAACTATTATTTTGTTATGAAAGATTAGAGTGCAACCTACCCCAACTTCACCCCTACCCCTTTACCACCTAAGCCACAGCATGGGGACAGGTAGAAGACATTGTAGAGATAGTTGGTTCGCAAAATTTGATTTCACGTATAAAAAAATCCCAATCATATCATTAGAATTAATTACTAAGATGAATGTCAAAGCAAAACTAACCTCCATCTCATCAGAATGCATCCAAACCAAGCGAGGAATCTGTACCAAGAAGATAATATATCCTTAACTATTAAATTTAATTTAGAAATTCAATCAGTATCAAAGCGCTGATAGCATGATAAAATGGGCATGCCAGAAAATTCATTAACAAAATATAACTATTTTTCAAAATTTAATGGATGTAATTGTCCAGATTATATCATTCATAAAAGCACAAGTGCATACAACACATACAACATGTCTTACGATATTGAACCAAAATAACGAGCATTGCAATCAGATAAAAATAGAAGCTTGGACACCTTGCAGTACATACTGAAACGATCATAACATATGCAAACACCAGTCTATCCCATACACTTCCTCTGTCAAAATGTTAGTCCCTTTTCCAATTTTAAGATGTTCCAACAGGGATGTCCCAAAATTGATGTCCAATTTGAAAATTCATTTTTGATTGGTAAGTTACACATGCAACTGATGGGTTTTGAACCATGACCTAACCTTCCACCTTCCTCTTACAAGGGGAGGACGAGCATCATATTCACCACTCAATGTGATTCAACTTTTTCCAAAAATTATTTTTATATGGTGTACCATAGAAGGTTACAAATTGCAATATTTTCAGGCAGGAACACATTATAGAAGGATAAGTTTTGAGAAACAAAAATTTGCTGACATTTGCATATTATCTTTTTTCAAATGACACTGAAAGATGCTAAATGGATTAATTAACAGAATAACTCAAAACAAAAGATCTCAAGCCCATAAGCGAAACTTCAACTGGAAATAAACAAGCTAATAAATTACACATCTTGAATTGACCTTAGCCTTCTTTCCTGTATTTATGTTATGTATAAAATCACCCTTCTGAATGACACATTCATAGATTCTTCATTTAAAATACAATAAAAAACCATGTTAGTATAATGGCTCATCTACATGTCTGAGTACTAACATTGCCACTACATGAATGAAATAATAAGATAGTTGGACTATCAAGAAAATGAAAATATACCTCTTAGACAGGCATACCTCAGATATGTCAATTGACCAAAGCACCCTTCCTCCAATTTAAAAGCTAACACCACAAGAGGCCCATCTGGAGTTCCAGACAATGTGACCTTTACGAGAATAAAATATATCAATTCCCCAGTCAGGTTATAAAACAGATGATTGTACAAAATATTTTTTAGATAAGAGATGAAAGTACAGAAGATTCAGAACAAAAATTTATTTTCATCAACCCAATACCTTCTCTTCATTCTTACTTTGGCCAAGAGCATAGCTACTGACTTCAGTTGGACAAGGCAAATAACTAAGTACACCATCCAAAAGTGGTTGTACTCCAATTATGAAAATTATACATATCAACAATACCTTTAACAGTTTATCAAAAAAAAAAGGAAAAGAAAGAAAGAAACACATTGAACAGAAACCGTAAAAATAAAAACTCAATCAAATATATTACATTTACCTAAACATATTTACAAATAAAAATGCCTAAAACAAACAAGAATTAAGAAAGAAAGTCAGGAATAGAATAGAATAGAATACTTACAACAAATTCAAAAAAGCGTGGCACAAATCTGGATACTCCTCCAGTAATCTTTTTCCAATACCCTAAAATTCAAATCCCAAAAAAAAAAAAAAAAAAAATCAAAACCAAACGAAACCAGGAAATCTGAACCAGCACGAACAAGCTAAGAAATCAATTCGACAAACCAACGGCAACGCTTCAGCGTCGCAATCGGCGAGCTGAGCGTCGTGATCGGCGAGCTGAGTGTCGCGTTCGCGACGGTGAAGTGCGCCGTTGAGCTTCAGCGTGCCGACGAAGCTCAACGGTGAGCTGAGCGTCGCGATCGGCATCGCCGTTGAGCTTCATCTCGTCGATGAAGCTCAACGGCGAGCTGAGCGTCGCGATTGCGACACTGAAGCGTCGTCGTTCAGCTTCAGCTCACCGATGAAGCTCAACGGCGACGCTTCAGCGTCGCGACCGGCGAGTGAAGCGTCGTGAACCAGCGAGCTAAGCGTCGCATTCGCGACGCTGAAGCGTCGCATTCGCGACGCTGAAGCGTCGCCGTTGAGTGTCAGCTGGCCGAAGCGTCGCCGTTGAGCTTCATCGGCGACGGTTGGCTCAGCGGAGCTCATCGGTGAAGGTTTTTTTGTTTGGGTTTTTTTGGTCTAGATGGTTTTTTTTTTTTTTTTGACTGAAACGCTTGGGTTGAAATGTTTTGAGGTGGCTGCTGGCTGGGTATTGTGTTCAAAAAATAATTATAAATTTTTCTTTTTTTTAGACCTCACATTAGATTTTTTTAATATATAAAAAAGGACTCACTTTAAGTTTCAATACAAAAAAGAAGTAAAAAGAAAGAATCACGTAAAAAAAAAACTTTAGAAATTCACATTGAAGATAATGTAATCTAACGGAAGATTTGTCAAAATTCACATTGAATTAAGAAATATAGGTTTAGGTTCAAGTTTCACTTGATGTAACTCTAAAAAATTTTACACCAACTAATAACTTATTGTTGAATTCATATTTTTAAAATCCAACCGTTGGATCACAATGTATATTTGTTCTTAATATGCATGCCAATTTTCATGCCAATCGGGTGTAATTTACCATTTGATCTTTAAACTCATCTTTTATGAGTTATTTTAAATTATAAAAACTTGAATTTAAACAATTGATTGATGACACAGTTATTAATCTTTGATCACCTTAAAATTTTGTATGTGTAAAAAATATATGAAGATAATGTAATCTAAAGGTAGATTTGTCAAAATTCATATCGAATTAAGAAATATAGCGTTGGGTTCAAGTTACACTTGATGTAACTCTAAAAAATGTTACACGAACCAATAACTTATTGTTGAATTCATATTTGAAAATCAAACTGTTGGATCACATTTTCTATATGTTCTTAATATGCATGCCAATTTTCTTACCAATTGGATGTAATTTACCCTTTTATCTTTGAACTCATCTTTTATGCGTTATTTTAAACTACGAAAACTTGAATTTAAACAATTGATTGATGACATGGCTATTAATCTTTGATCACCGTGAAATTTTTTAAGCATGAAAAATATATGAAGATAATGTAATCTAACGGTAGATTTGTCAAAATTCACATCAAATTAAGAAATATAAGGTTGAGTTCAAGTTACACTTGATGTAACTCTAAAAAATGTTACACCAACCAATAACTTATTGTTGAATTCACATTTTGAAAATCTAACCGTTGGATCACATTTTCTATTTTTTCTTAACATGCATGCCAATTTTCTTGCCAATCGGATGTAATTTACCCTTTAATCTTTAAACTCATCTTTTATGCGTTATTTTAAACTACGAAAACTTGAATTTAAACAATTGATTGATGACATGGCTATGTATCTTTGATCACCGTGAAAGTTTTTAAGCTTGAAAGATATATGAAGATAATGTAATCAAACGGTAGATTTGTCAAAATTCACATTGAATTAAGAAATATAGAGTTGGGTTCAAGTTACACTTGATGTAACTCTAAAAAATATTATACCAACCAATAACTTATTATTGAATTCATATTTTCAAAATCCAACCGTTGGATCACATTTTATACTTGTTCTTAACATGCATGCCAATTTTCATGCCAATTGGGTGTAATTTACCATTTGATCTTAAAACTCATCTTTGATGCGTTATTTTAAATTACAAAAACTTGAATTTAAACAATTGATTGATGACATAAATATTAATTTTTGATCACCTTGAAATTTTGTATGTGTAAAAAATATATGAAGATAATATAATCTAACGGTAGATTTGTCAAAATTCACATCGAATTAAGAAATATAGCATTGGGTTCTAGTTACACTTGATGTAACTCTATAAAATGTTACACCAACCAATGACTTATTGTTGAATTCATATTTTGAAAATCCAACCATTGGATCACATTTTATATATGTTCTTAACATGCATACCAATTTTCATGCCAATCGGGTGTAGTTTATCATTTGATCTTTAAACTCATCTTTTATGCGTTATTTTAAGTTACAAAAACTTGAATTTAAACAATTGATTGATTACATAACAATTAATTTTTGATCACCTTGAAATTTTGTATGCTTGAAAAATATATGAAAATAATGTAATCTAACGGTACATTTGTCAAAATTCATATCGAATTAAGAAATATAACGTTTGGTTCAAGTTACACTTGATGTAACTCTAAAGAATATTACACCAACCAATAACTTATTGTTGAATTCATATTTTGAAAATCCAACCGTTGGATCACATTTTCTATTTGTTCTTAACATGCATGCCAGTTTTCATGCCAATCGGGTGTAATTTATCATTTGATCTTTAAACTCATCTTTTATGCATTATTTTAAGTTACAAAAACTTGAATTTAAACAATTGATTGATTACATAACTATTAATTTTTGATCACCTTGAAATTTTGTATGCTTGAAAAATATATGAAAATAATGTAATCTAACGGTACATTTGTCAAAATTCACATCGAATTAAGAAATATAGTGTTGGGTTCTAGTTACACTTGATGTAACTCTAAAAAATGTTACACCAACCAATAACTTATTGTTGAATTCATATTTTGAAAATCCAACCATTGGATCACATTTTCTATATGTTCTTAACATGCATACCAATTTTCATGCCAATCGGGTGTAATTTATCATTTGATCTTTAAACTCATCTTTTATGCGTTATTTTAAGTTACAAAAACTTGAATTTAAACAATTGATTGATTATATAACTATTAATTTTTGATCACCTTGAAATTTTGTATGCTTGAAAAATATATGAAAATAATGTAATCTAATGGTACATTTGTCAAAATTCACATCGAATTAAAAAATATAACACTTGGTTCAAGTTACACTTAATGTAACTCTAAAAAATATTACACCAACCAATAACTTATTGTTGAATTCATATTTTTAAAATCCAACCGTTGGATCACATTTTCTATTTGTTCTTAACATGCATGCCAATTTTAATGCCAATCGGGTGTAATTTACCATTTGATCTTTAAACTCATATTTTATGCGTTATTTTAAATTACAAAAACTTGAATTTAAACAATTGATTGATGACATGACTATTAATTTTTTATCACCTTGAAATTTTGTATGCTTGAAAAATATATGAAGATAATGTAATCTAATGGTAGATTTGTCAAAATTCATATCGAATTAAGAAATATAGCGTTGGGTTCTTGTTACACTTGATGTAACTCTAAAAAATGTTATACCAACCAATAACTTATTATTGAATTCGTATTTTGAAAATCCAACCGTTGGATCACATTTTCTATTTGTTTTTAACATGTATGCCAATTTTCATGCCAATCGGGTGTAATTTACTATTTGATCTTTAAACTCATATTTTATGCGTTATTTTAAATTACAAAAACTTGAATTTAAATAGTTGATTGATGACATGACTATTAATCTTTGATCACCTTGAAATTTTGTATGCATGAAAAATATATAAAGATAATGTAATCTAACGGTAAATTTGTCAAAATTTACATCGAATTAAGAAATATATCGTTGGGTTCTAGTTACACTTCATGTAACTCTAAAAAATGTTACATCAATGAATAAATTATTGTTGAATTCAAAATTTGAAAATCTAACCGTTGGATCACATTTTCTATATGCTTTTAACATGCATGCCAATTTTCATGCCAATCGGGTGTAATGTCTATTGCGGCGGTCCAACCCGCTGCAAAAAGGAGTACATATTGCGGCTGGTCAATGACCCGCCGCTATATCTAAGCTTAACGCCGCTAAAACAGGTCTATTGCGGCGGGTCATTGGCCCGCCGCTATAGTACGCCGCAAAATACTTGAGCTCTTGCGGCAGGTCATTGACCTGTCGCTATATCTAAGCTGAATGCTGCTGAAACAGGTCTATTGCGGCGGGTCATTGGCCTGCCACTGTAGTCCGCCGCAAAATACTAGAGCTATTGCGGTGGGCATATAGAACGCCGCAATAGATCTCATGTACAGCGGCAGGCCAAAAATGCGCCGCAATAGGCGACATATAGCAGCGGTTTTTGCACCCACCGCAATAGGCCCGCCGCAATAGCTCAGTTTTCTTGGAGTGAGTTCAATTAGACTCAGTGCTTCTATCATTGACAACTATTCTAGTTTAATTGCTCGTAGCAGACTTAAAGCTCTTAATCAACTTCAATTTCAATCGAATGATGAGGCCAAGCTATAGATAGTCATCTCCTAGGATTTTCTTACAAGCGAGAAGATTTTCAACAAAGAGCTATCCAACTTGGAGCACCTCAAGTCTGGGGGCAAACCCCCTTCTTCCTTCACAAGAAGTTGTTCACATGATTCTTCATATGTCATAGGAAGGCCAAGAGCTGAATTTCCCTTGGTTCACATGGATTTGCTTTCTCCTCAATCATCCTCTAAAGTCGTGTCAATCATGATGACTAACACCTCTACTGTAGAGGAAATGATGGTTGAAATGGAGCAAAATATCATCCTTCTCACAAAAGCACTCAGAGATAGGGACCTTTAAATTGCAACCCTAATGAGAAAGCCAAAAGTAAAAGAATCTGGCGAATCAAGTTATGGTCCTAAGTCCTCACATGACTTCATCCCCACGAAGGAATACAAAGGGAAAGGAACTGAAGACACCCTACAACAAAAAACAACCTACCTCAGTTGTTTTGTTATCTATTCAACAACTCCAAGACATGATAACAAACACCATTTGAGCACAATATGAAGGTTCTTCTACAATTTCTCTTATGTAATCTAAACCCTACACAAAGCGCATTGACAACATGAGAATGCCCAATGGATATCAACCTCCTAAATTCCAGTAGTTTGATGGCAAAGGCAACCCCAAGCATCACATTGCTCACTTTGTGAAAACTTGTGAAAATACTGGAACTCAAGGAGACCTCCTTACAAAAAAATTTGTTTGTTCTCATAAAGAAAGTGTCTTTGATTGGTACACAGACTTGGAGCTTGAGTCAATAGAGAGTTGAAGGCAACTTGAAAGAGAGTTTCTTAATCGATTCTATAGCACACGCTGCATGGTGAGTATGTTAGAGCTTACTAGTACCAAGCAGTGGACAGATGAGCCCGTTGTTGATTATATTAACCGATGGCGCCCCTTAAGTTTGGATTGCATAGATAGGATTTTTGAAATATTTGTTGTGGCAATGTGCATTCAACGTATGCATTGGGGACTTCTCTACATCCTTTTTTCGAAGAACTAGCGATTCATGCACATGATATGGAGTTGAGTATCGCTAATTATTGCAACATGAATTCTCTTGCACTTGAGGAGACGAAAGACAGAAAAAAAGTGAAGAAGAATGATACCTCTAAAGATTCAGTGGTTGTTAATACTGCCTTAGTCAAGTTTTAAGAGGAGGTGCAAAAGCAAAGGACAATAGACTTGATGGGTGGCAAAAGAAAGACGTATGTCATTAAACTCTTATGGAAAGAGAGCAGAAAGTTGATAATTGAATTACTCCAAACAAAGGTAATCGAATCACCAGAATGCAAGTGGCCAAAAGAGATGGAGAAATTTGATAATCCTAACTATTGCAAATATCACTGCATCACTAGCCACCCAGTCCAAAAGTGCTTTGTGCTTAAAGAAATCATCATGAAGCTTGCCAAAGAAAAGAGGATTGATCTAGACTATGATGAAGTAGTTGAAGCAAACCACACAACTATTGCATGTGGGTCACCGAATGATGTACTTCCAACTCTAAAGGAAAGAGCACTTCCCCCAAATTTAGCTGCTTAGAAATCAAGAGGACCAGAAGACAAGCCTTATATGAAATCAAAGAAGGAATACAAGAAGTTTGGAACCATAAAGGTCAAGGTGCAATGTGATCATTTGTTGCCTCAAAAGTTCAATTATCATTTCACTCTACTAGACTTCTTCCCACAAAGGCTCATTCAAAACGATTCGGTGGAAATCGTTCATATGGTCTCTTGTTATGAAATCCATGATGAGGAAGAGAATTCGAAACCAAATCTCAAGCATATCACCCCACTCAGTTACATGCCTAAAAATTCAGTGCTAAAATTGGCCAAAAGAAAAGGTGACATTGCGAACCCTTAGCAGGACACAAAGAAAGCTACAAATGGCTTGAATCAAGAAGGTGCAAAATTCCCACCACAAATTTCAGTGTTTAATCTCAGTAAGGCTTCGAGCTTCTCACCATTATGAATTTTAGCATTCAAAAGGTTAAGTGTTGCTCACCTAACACAAAACCAAAATGCTCTTGTACGTAGGTCAGCCTTCAATTAGTTAGGGATGATCAAAGCATTTATCATTGGTTGTTCTAAGGACCAAGAAGAGGAAAGTGTTGTCAACAAGATTCACGGTCGCATCCCCTCACGCTTGAAGCGTAAGTCTATTCTTGGCATTACTCCAGAAGGTTCATTCAAAGTTAAAAGGTGAACAATCATATACAATACTTAGTCGCATGTTCAAGATCAACAAGAAATTGAGAATGCTCCACCAACATTGGAAGATAGGGGGCAAACCACACTAGATGAATTACAAGAAATCTACAAGATAACTAACAGTGATGATGTGAGGATCAATCCTATTGATGGGAGGTTCCTCAAGTGCTTCTACACATGAAATTCAAGATTGCTCCTTAGTAATAGCTTAAACTGCCCACCTTGGCATTTCAAATGTGCATGATGTCTTCCCCTCACCTTTGATTGTGTTCACCTAAAAAAGAAAAAGAAAAAAGAAAAAAAAAAATCGTTAGGTTGGAAGTTGGAAACCTTGAAAAAGGTGACCTAAGCAAAATTTAGAGCACAAAAAAAAAGAAAAAAAAAAGAGCTTGTTAGGTTGAAAATCTTGAAAAGGTGACAATGGCAAAAGTTAGGGGAAAAAACTCTTTTCTTTTGAACGACGCGATGGCATGATCTCTCATGAGTACGTAGGCAACTTGGTATCTCATGCTAAGTTCAGTCACATGTAAAAAAAAAAAAAAAAAAAAAAAAAAACTCACCATGATTGAAGGATTCCACCATAGATTTTCAATTTTCTTCGAAAAGCCCTTTGATTGGAAGGGAAAAGCTAACTATCACACCACCTCTCCTTTAAGTTGCATCACATTGCATTTTTAAAGTCTACGCCGCATCTCATTTGGATTACATAGTCTCTCTTCTATGTTGTATCGCATCATCTCACATCTTTAGAGCTTGGACTACATCATCACTTGTCAAAGTTGTATTGCCTCGCATCGCTGAAGTTCGAATTGCATCACCACCCATCTAAGTTGTGTTGCCTTGCATCTCTAAAGTATGGATTTGTTGCCTTGCAATTATGAAGTTTGCGCTAAATCACCTCTCTTTTGAATTGCAACAATTCGCATCTTCAAAGCATGGGCTGTGTTGCTTCTCATCTTTAAAGTCAAATTTGTGTCTCTTTACATCTCTAAAGTCATGATGGCATCGCTCATCTTCAAAGTCTTGGTGACGTCTTCTCGCATCTCTAAATTCTTCATCGTGTCATCTCTCATCTTCAAAGTCATGTTGGCATCTCCTTGTGCCTTCGAAGTTTGGACATGTTGTTAGGATATGTGCCCTTTAAATCCTATTGTATGATGCCATATATGACATTATGTTCTATGTAATAAAGTTGTTTTATTATTATCTAAAATAATGGTAACATGAATATTTGGACATTATCATATAGTCCATGAGATGCATAGTATTTGATTTATGTGATTTAGTCATAGAAGATATAAATCATAAGTTCTTTGTAAACTTAGAATTTTAGTTCGTAGTCGATGATGAAATTGGGCATTTCATCTGCGACGACTATAACATATCAACTAAGATGATTTGTCTTGATCATGGAAGTAGAGACTTCTAGTTGATATGTTGATATGTTTTAAGTGTTAAGACATATTGAACTGGACCGCTATGAGATTTATTATTCTACTAATGACTGCCAAATGAATAATAAATCTCATGACTTCTATTTACATCAACTCTTAATCTTGAGAGAATAATGAACTTGATCATAAAGTGTAGGTTGCTTTGATATATCAAGAATGAGATCTAAAGTCACGATTAAAACCTCAGTATGTTGGACAGCCACATTTAGTGTAAAAGGAACATATATTTTCAAGGTGGAATTCATAATCTCTTAATGGAGATATAAAATATTCCATTGAGATAAGTTTAACGGGTTTGATTATTTAGAGTGTTAGGCCTAATTGCTTTAGTAAGGAGTTACTGAAGTATATATTTATGAAATTGGATTTCATAAATATATGATGAATAACTTAAAGGATTAAACCGGGTACTCAAGGATTAAGATGTAATAATTTTCAAAGTGGCTGACAACATTCATGACTTTGTATTACTACGAATATTTTAATGAAGGGGTTGAATGTATAATAATGTCTTGGGATATAATTTATTAATAAGGCCTAGAGTGCAGTTATATTTATATAGTGGTATTAAATATAATTAATTGTAATTTTGGGCTTGTCAAGAGTTGACAGAAAGACCCTAAACCCATTGGAGCTAGTGTCTTATTTGTCCATTTTGGTTCCACTCTAAGCCACATACTAAAGCCCAATTGGAATGGTCCAAAAGGCTAGCCCAATTAGATAATTGGTTATATATAAGGAGAGAAACATACAGAATTTGGTAATTGAATGAAATGGTGTGTATGTGAGTGTAAGCGACTCTCTTATTCTCCATTGAACACATACATATGAACTGATTGAGAGACTACCCTTCTTGGGCATAATTGGACTTGGAGTGAAGAATAAAAATGTTCCCAAGTACTTCTAATATTTGGTTTTGAATTCACCGCACCAAGGTATGCTCTTTTATTCTTAAATTCTGAAACTTACATAGTACATGTTATCAATTGCGAATGAAGTAGATTCGTTAATTTTCCGCTGCTTATGTTTTGTATGTGATACAAACATGTGTTTTACCAACACATGTCACTTTGTATCTCTGAAGGAGCCTTGATGATGAAGTGAAGGTTTTAGTCTAAGGTTCACTGAGCTCATAAGACATAACATGGTGCCATCCACATTCAAGAATTGATGATTGTTCTTGTCTGTTAACAAGATAATCACAACTCTTGAAAAAAATTTTTTATCAAAGAGAGCAAAATCTTGTCCACTTGAGCATTGGAAGATCACAACCCTACTACCCAAGGGGGCATTAAAACAAATTGTCCACTTGAGCATGGGAAGATCACAAACTTGCTACCCAAGTGGACATTCAAAAACCAAAAAAACAAAGGAAGACGCCGAAGAAACAATTGTCAAAAAACAAGGAAGAGCATGAAGTTCCAATAAAACAGGGAAAGAGAAGAAAAATACTGAAGTTGAAGAGGATGAAGGACGATTGAAAAAAAAAAATAGGGCAATGTTTCATGGAAAAGACAAAATCAAGGAAAGAAATAAATCACGAAAAAAGAGAGAAGATGAAGAAGAAGTTCCATGGAGAAGACAGATATTCACAGCAGCAAAAAAATAAAAAAATAAATACAAAGAAACAAAGAAGAACGATAACAAGCGGCTGGAACCTCAACAGAAAAGTGAGGCTTACTGTTGCTTTTTATAAGCCACAGAAAACCAAATGTTCAAGAAGGTGGCGGCTAAAAAAAATGAAAAGAAAAGAAAATCTTGCAAAAGAAGCAAAAGGCACCGCCGTCTCTCTCATAAGTGATGTTCAAGGAAATTATACGACCCTAATGCAAAAGATGCCGCCTAATTAAGTGGCTCTAGTTATATAATGGACTAGGTTTGTAATTGCATGACATGCTAATTAAGTAGCTCAACTGGTAAAATCTTTAATTGTTGAATAAGAGATCTGAGTTTCAATCCTAGCTTACACTAGAAACTAATTGGTGTCTTGGTCTGATAATAAAGAGCTTTCAAGCATCAAAATTTAAGTTTTGTTAATATTTTAATTTTAAATGATATAAGTAATCAAATTAAATACTGTCATGTGTTATTTTAAATTAGAACACTTTGGCTAATCAAATAATGTCATGTGTCCCATGAAGAACAAGACGTAAAGTCCCTTCATTTAAATTATGACATTTGTCATTGCTCATTAGCCAATCATGTGTGATCACACCACCCCAAGACTCTTATAAATAGAGAACCTCCTTAGTCTTATGAAGGGGATTCAGATACAAATTCAGAAGTCTCGAAAATCTACCAGAATCAAGCTCCATAGCCTCCAAGAACATCATGAACTTCAACCTTTGAATATGAAGAAAATTTGAAGCAAAATCTTTCAAGTCATCCTTCTAGATCTCCAAGCTCATTGGAATCAAGCTCAAAAGCCTCCATAAACACCAAGATACTACAAATTAGTGAAGCTCTATGGATCCAAGCCTCCAAAGCCCCAAAGAACTTTCACTACAAATCTTCAAAGACAAATAACATTCATCCAAATCATTGTTCCAAGTCTTAAAGTTCCACTGGAATCAAAGTTCAAAGCCTCCAAAAACTTCAAAGACTTTGGTCCATCGAAGCTTCATTGGATTCAAGCTTTAAAGTCCTTAAGAACTTCCACCACAAATCTTTGAAGATGAAGACCATTCAAAGAACCCACAAAAAACAAGAAATATCTGACAAGCACACAACCAGAGATCCATCTCAATTTCATTCCAAAGATCTTTCAATCCACTTTGCAATCCATGTGGAGGACATCTTGTGTTCAAGTGAAGACTACATCGATGTAATACTTGAATTGAAGACTTTTCTAAGTAGATCGAATTAGAGGATTATTCCATTGTATTAGAATCTAAATATAGAGAATCATACCTACAAATTCATCAATACAAATTAACACTTGTAAAACATATTCAATTGTTTGATTTTCAAACTTGAGATTTTTTGTTTACATAAAAAACCAATTATTTTAATAGTTTATACATTTTTTTTTTAATTACTACAACTTACAAATTAACACAACTAACAAAACATCTAGCAAAAGAAAAAAAAAATTGTCATTTGATATGAAAAAGAAGAAGAAGCAAAACAACGTCTTACTGTGGTTGAACCAAAAAAGAGCATGACAGTTTAATCGACGTGCACAGTTTGATTATTAATAATAATAAATAAATAAAGCCAACCAAGTTGAACCAACATGGGCACAATAAGGGGTAGATGAGTCATTTTCCATCTACCCCCTTCCCACTCCAATTTTCTTTTCATAAATCTCTCCAAATGAGGGGGATTGATTTTTGGTGGGCCTGAGGAGAAAATACCTTGGGCCCCACTAGTTTTCTGTCCTCTTATCTCTCCAACCAAATACCCATTAAAACTATTTTCTCTCCCATTTTCTCCATCCTTCCTAAAATTCACCCAACCAAATGAACCCTAAAGAAATCCTTAAACAACATGTTAGCAAAGCCCTTAAAACTTCAGAAACTTGCCCCTTTTCAACTTAACACTAACCCAAGTTGTGCATCTATTCATGACTTTAATTTGACCTTAGTCAAACATGGGTCAAATGATGTCAAATTGCAAATCAAACACTATTGGAAGTTGCACTAAAAAAAATATTTAATTTGATGGAGGTTTCAAGCACAAACTTTTAAATCAGCCTCTTGAACTTGGTCAAAATGGCCAAATACCATCTTTGGTTGAAATATTCAACAATCTACCACTGTTTGCGAAATATTTAGAAAAAAAATCACATTTTTAAAACTCGAGTTTGACATCTAACTTGAGTTTCAAAAACTTGAGTTCCTAAAAAATGCCCATAGATACCTCATTTTGTACTCCTTACGACTCGGACCCCCGTTCCCCATTGATAGTAGTACTCTAAGGCCTAAGGTTGGTTTAGGGCCCAATCAAATGAAAATTGACTTGAGAAAATATTTGTGGAAAATATAAACTTACTTTTGGAAGAAATAAATTATTTTTGGAAAAGAAAGGCTGTAGGAAACCCTAAGTGTGCGCACGTATACACGTGTATGCGTACACACACTCAAGCCATGTGTACGCATGCTTATGGCATGTGCATGCATGCACGATTATGCGTACGTAGCTAGGGTTCCAGAAACTACATAAGGAAAGCTTTTTGTACTTAATTCTGGTTTGGAACAAATCCCACATCATCTGGGAGTCGCTCCACACCCCTATTGTACCACTATATAAAGCCATAAAAGGTACTTTTTCAAACACATAGAAAATATATGGGAAGATAGGCAAGATTTACTCGAAAATAGTGAATCAAAGAGGGAATTTTTCACAAAACATCCTCAAGTCAAGTTTTATTTGATTGGGACCTTTTCTAGTCTTGGTCTTCTAGTTATAAAGTTTTCTAACCCATTTTGATTTGGTTGTGAATAGATTGATTGAGGGGAATAGTCAAAATCAAGCTCTAGAGGGTCTTATGTTGTGGTAAAGGTTCTAACTTTGGCTTTTCACATTTTCTTTGTTTTGTTGTTTGTTTATATGTTTATGTCTTTATAACATGTTTTGTTTAGTTTAGGTTTACTTCATGTTTATATCAGAAGTATGTTATGTTGTTAGATTTCCCCACTCTCTTTGTTTTTCTGTTATGTTTTTTGGGTTAGAGTTTTGAGCGTGCATGTGTGCACATGCTTCATGCATACTTGAAGTATGCGTATGCATATAGTTGGGATGCGCATGCATACCCTATATATGCGCACGCATACTTATGCCTAGGTTTTTCTTTGTTTTCTTTTACCTATTTAGCCCTTGTTTAACCTAGTTTTCGTACTTTGAGTATCTGTCTTTTTGCTTTGCTTTATTTTGTTTAGTTTTATCCTTTTAATGTTGATTAGGGTTTTAGATTGTTTGAATACTATGAACATGCATTGATGCATAGGTGCTATGTTGCAGTGAGGTAAGTCATGCATAGAACGTATGAACATATATTCGAGTGTTTGAATATAATGATAGGATATGTGTCCTTTAAATCCTATTGTATGATGCTATGTATGACATTATGTTGTGATTAATAAAGTTGTTTTATTATTATCTAAAATAATGGTAGCATGAATATTTGGACATTATCATATAGTCCCTGAGATGCATAGTATGTGATTTAGTCACAGAAGATATAAATCACAAGTTCTTTATAAACTCAAAATTTTACTTCGTAGTCGGTGATGAAATTGGGCATTTCATCTACGAAGACTATAACATATTAACTAAGATGATTTGTCTTGATCATGGAAGTGGAGACTTCTAGTTGATATGTTGATACGTTTTAAGTTTTAAGACATATTGAATTGGACCGCTGTGAGATTTATTATTCTACTAACGACTGTCAAATGAATAATAAACTCATGACTTCTATTTACATCAACTCCTAATCCTGAGAGAATAATGAACCTGATCATAAAGTGTAGGTTACTTTGATATATTAGGAGTGACATGTAAAGTCACAATCAAAACCTCAGCATGTTGGGTAGCCACATTTAATGTTAAAGGAACATATATTCTCGAGATGAAATTCATAATCTCTTAATAGATATATAAAATATTCCCTTGAGATAAGTTTAATGGGTTGGGTTATTCAGAATGTTAGGCCTAACTACTTTAGTAAGAAGTTACTAAAGTATATATTTATGAAATTGGATTTCATAAATATATGATGAATAACTTAAAGGATTAAACCGGGTACTCAAGAATTAAAATATAGTAATCTTCAAAGTGGTAGTCAACAGATATGACTTTGTATTACTACGAATATTTTAATGAAGGGGTTGAATGTATAATAAAGTATTGGGATATAATTTATTAACAAGGCCTAGAGTGCAATTATATTTATATAGTGGTATTAAATATAATTAATGTTAATTTTGGGCTTGTCAAGAGTTGACAGAAAAACCCAAAACCCATTGGAGCTAGTGTCTTATTTGTCCATTTTGGTCCCACTCCAAGCCACATACTAAACCCTAATTGAAATGGCCTAAAAGGCTAGCCCAATTAGATAATCAGTTATATATAAGGAGTGAAACATACAAAATTTTCAGAAGTATGGAAATGATGTGTATGTGAGTGTAAGCCATTCTTTTATCCTCCCTTGAACACATACGTGTAAACTGATTGAGAGACCACACTTCTTAGGAAAAAGTGGAATTAGAGTGAAGATTAAAAGTGTTTCTAAGTACTTCTAATCTTTGGTTTTGAATTTCACCACACCGAGGTATGCTCTCTTGTTCTTAAATTCTAAAATTTACATAGTACATGTTATCAATTGGGAATGGAGTAGATCCGTTAATTTTCCGCTGCGTGTGTTTTGTATGCAATACAAACTATGTTTTTCCACCATATAAGTTGCCTAATATGTTTGATTGAATATCATGAGTTTTGATGCTTTTAAGTTTCGATCTTTTTGTTCAAATCTGCCTTGAGATGCTTCTACCTTTGGTGATGTATGTTTAATGCCATGATAGATGAATGTTAGGCTTGGGGATGATTATGCCATGTTGGGGATGATTATATTTGCCTTTAATGAGATTAATACTTGGAACAAAATGAGTATAGGCCAACCCACAGTTCGGGTGGGGTTGGGGGCCTAACACTTTCCCATCCAATACCTAAACTCCAGACACATGCTCTGGTAAAGATCAGTCCTTTCATAAGGGTGCTATATTTGTGGTTCCTAAACCTAAACTATGTGGCAACTCCATTTACATCCTCTACCATGGGCCACCCTAGGCCAAGGCGTACCTTCCTATGAAAGATGATGGTTGCAAGTGCTTGCGCCCACAGTTTGACTCCATTGGGGATAGAGAGTTTGAATCCAATGTGTTTCTTTTCTTAATCTTGATAAAGGCTTGTTTAATATTGTTTTGCACACACTTTCACTTGGTTCTTTTTTCCCTTTGCCATGGTTGGTGATGAAAAGGAAAGTGGAGGCTCCATTCGGGCCAAGACTTTTTGAAGTTCATCCCACCAACTCACAATATGTGCCTGTAGACACCGCATTTTGTACACCTTACGACTCCCCGTTCCCTAATGATGTTAGAATTTTAAAGCCCAAGTTTGGTTTAGGGCCCAATGAGATGAAAATTAACTTGAGGAAATTTTTTTATGAAAAATATAACTTATTTTTAAAGGAAATAAACTATTTTTGGGAAAGAAAGGCTATGGAAAACCTAGGACATGCGTACGCATTCTCAAGCTCTGTGTATGTATGCTTCATGCATGTGTATGCATACACGTGCATACATACATGTGCATGCGCACACGTACTAGGGTTCTAGAAACTATGAAAGATAAGTTTTCTACATTCAAACTCGATTTGGAACGAATCCCACATTGTCTGGGAGCTGCCCTAAACCCTTAATTTTCGACAATATAAAGTCATAAAGATACATTTTCTTAGAGGATGGGTTCTAGTGGTAAAAACACATAAGGTTCACTAGAAAATAGTGAACCAGAGAAGGAGTTTTTCACAAAACATCTTCAAGCCATTTTTGTTTGATTGGGACTTCTTCTAGTCATGATCTTTGAATTCTAAGTTTACTAATCTGTCTTTTATTTGATTGTGAATAGATTGACTGTGGGGAATGGTCAAAATCAAGCTCTAAAGAGTTCTAGTATAGAGATAAAGTTTCTAACTTTGGCTCTTCGCTTTTCTTTATTTTTCTTGTGATCTTGTGTTTATATATGTGTCTTAAATGCTTTAATATGTTTGTTTTGCTTAGATTTATTTCATGTTTGTGTTTGAAGCATGTTAGGTTGTTAGATTTCTTCTTTCTTTTGTGTTTTCTTTGTTTTCAGTTATGGTTTTTTGGGTTTAGGGTTTTGGGTGTGTGTGCATGCTCATGCAGCTTGCATGCGTACGCATACTTGTAGTATGTGTATGCATATAGTTGGGATGTGCATGCATGCCCTATGTATGTGCACGCATACTCATGCCTAGAAATCCTAAATTTGCATTCTGTTTGTTTTCCTTTGTTTTATTCATATGTTTTGCCTTTGTTTAACCTAGTTTTCATAGTTGTATATATATGTTTACCCTGTTTTGTTCGGTTTTTTTTTTGTTTTTTTGTTTTAACTCTTTTATGCTTATTAAGGTTTCTTTTTGTTTAGATGAAATAACATGCTTATCTAGATCTATTCAACTATGTCTCTGCCCTTGTTGATATATGCTTGTATGTGGTAGCACAAACAAATCACCAATTAAACTAAGTGCAGCGGAAATTAAATTGACACGGTAATTTGTTTACAAATGGGGAAAACCAATACGGCAAAAACCCCACTAGGTGATTTTAAAGTCACCACTCCCAAGAATCCATTATTATCAAAACAAGCGGTTACAAGTAAAAGAATCCTAGTACCTTGTACCAACCTACAGTTGAACCTTACCCCAATACCCAATTGGACTTGTTTTGTAGTGACAATCTCTCATTTTGATGCACGGCTCCCAGTACGTGACTAACCAATTGCGCGGATCCCAGTACGCGACCATCACCAATTAAAGAAGGTTGTTGGCTGCAAAGTTCTTCAGTTCATCCAGATGATGAAGATCGAGAAGATTCTTGGTCATAAAACCCAACGGTGTACAAACACAACAACTTCTTCACAAGAGAGATGAACTAGGACAAATTCTGTCTTTGGTCACAATTTGCTTGAACAAACTTTGCTCAACACTTGTGTAACTTGTGTCACCTTTGACGGCCCTTAAAATAATCCTTTTATATGTCTAGGGTTGTGAGAAAAGAAAGCCCAAACACATAATCATGGATTGGAGACAAAACTAAACAGAAACTCTGTTTTTCATAAACCTTGACAGATAGCTATTTGTCGAGTTACTGTTAAGCCACGGGGCTGGAACAGCTCTTAAAGCTCAATAGATGCTAGCTATCGACCTTTAATGACAGGCACTTTCTCAGCTTGAATCTTGGACAGACTTGCATAGCTTTAACACTTGATCTTGAAACAAGATTTTTTGAAGTATTAAACACATCCTAGATCTACCCAAATACAAGTAAAGTGCGTTTTGTCAAAGGATTAGCTAATTACATAAAATAGTGACATATGTTTCTAACAAGTGACTCACATATGTCCTAACAGTTTGGGATGACTATGCCATGATTGTTTGCTCTTAAATGCATGCTAGTGTGTGTGTGAGTTAGAATAACATGTTAAATATGTCTTTAATGAGATTAAGACATGGAACACAATGAGTGGAAGCTGATCCACTGGTTGGGTGGGGTTGGGTGCCTAACACCTTCCCATCTCCATACCTATACTCCAAACACGTGCTTTGGTAAAGATTAGTCTTTCCACGAAGGGCCCTACATTTATGGTTCCTAGACCTAACCTAGGTGGCAACTCCATTTACACCCTCTGCCATGGTTCACCCTAGGCCAAGGTGTACTTCCCACGAGATGAGGTTGACACCATGTCACGGGGCACTTGTGCCCACAGCGGCGACTCTACTAGGGAAAGAGAGTTTGATTCTAATGTGTTCTATTTCATAATCTTGATAATGGCTTGTTTAACAATGTTTTCACACACTATTCACTTGGTTCTTTTGTCCCTTTGTGATGGTTGGTGATGAGTGGAAAGGTGGAGGCTCCATTCGGGCCAAAATCTTCCGAAGTTCATCCCACCAACTCACAATTCGTGCCATCGCCTATAATGGGCTTTGAGTACATTAACAGTTTGCCACCAATCCATTACGATTCATTTAGGCCTAAGGTTGGAATCATAGCCCAAATAGTTGTGAGTGACCTATTGGTCTATCCCTTTAGCTTTAAGGAGCTTATACACATTTAGAGAGATCTTAGATCCTATCAAAAGAGCTTACCCATATACATTGTGTTCATCTAATTCTAAAGGAAAAATAAAAGATGTAAAATTTAAAAGGATGACCCAAAAGTTATGGCATACGCTACGACAATGGGATGAAAAGAAGAAGAGTTCTTATATATAAGAGGCTTATCCCAAAATCCAAAGATAATCTTAACTTGAAAGGTTCATAGATCATAGCCTAGTTGCTATCGTAAGCCCAAATCCAAAGACCTCCTGAGAAAGAAAGTCTTAGGCCTACGGTAACAAATATGCTATAGACCTAGCACCCAAGATCCTACGACGTTAATATGAATATCCTTAATCTTGAGCCTCTTTGTTGTATGTCAAGGCTTAAAATGGTGAGAGATTCATGTGCTTTGAGAGGAATGCCACAATATAATATAGCTAGAAGGCTACTTCAAAATTATGATAATGAATATGAGAAAAGAAGGGCCCAAAAATGATGAATACATTGTTGGCTCATATTTGAGATAAAGGGTTGAAAATATCTAAGCACATTCTAACGAAAGCCCATGAGTGTAAGATGAGAGCTTTA
The DNA here is from genome assembly GCF_932294415.1 of Quercus robur. Taxonomy (NCBI): domain Eukaryota; kingdom Viridiplantae; phylum Streptophyta; class Magnoliopsida; order Fagales; family Fagaceae; genus Quercus; species Quercus robur. Next base: position 25,656,975 of record NC_065543.1, read on the forward strand.
TTGTAAATGGACTAAGCCCTATGAAACAAAGGGCAATGTTTATTAGAGGAAAGGGAGTGATTTTGTATTTGGGCCTTCTTTAAAATGGACTTAAAGACTTTCTAAGAACATCTAAATAAAAGGAGCTTTTAAATTGGGACATGGGCATAATAAATATGGGACTTCTTTTCAGGCCCCATTGCCCCACTAAGATCAAGTAAGCATGTCCCCACTCTAACTTGGGTTCGAGAAATTAATGGAAGGCACTTGATTAAGGTCGAGATCACACCTTAAGAAGAGATACTTCAAGAAGAGATACCTTGGAACCCGTGCATTTGAAGATACATGATGAAGAAGAAAAAGAAGAATGGGATGAAAAATATAAAGGCCGATTATGAAAGAAATAAGCAATTTGAAAAGCTCACCACAGATACCATGGCTATGAAGGAGAAGATGGAGAAGATGCAACTAGCATTCTGCAAGGCTTAAGGGATGGATGATTGTCTTTACGACATGAGTGGATTGAGTTCCAAAGTTCCTATCGCTTTGCCTCCCAAGTTCAAGATATCTGATGTTGAAAAGTTTGATGGGACTGGAGATCCTAAGCAACATGTTAGGAGATACATAAGCATTGCTGAAATGAAGGGGTAAGAAAAGAAGCAAACTTTGCATGCATTCCCTCTCTTACTCATGGGAGGTGCATCAAGATGGTACTATAATTTGGATCCAAGCAAGACTAAGGTGTGGAATGAGCAAGTGGAATTGTTTGTGGATCAATTCATTTTCAATACCATGACTGATGTAACTTTAAGAGATTTGGAGACTAAGCAAGGAGCTGAGGGGACCTTCTCCGAATACATGACAAGGTGGAAAGGGAAAGCATCCAAAATGGTTAATAGGCCAAATGAGAAGGACTAAATCAACATGATCATCAAGAACTTGCTTCCGGAATACAATGATAGGCTTTTGTCATCACTTATCAGTTCTTTTGGAGAATTGTGTGACTGTGGAACTAGGATCGAGGATGCCATCAACAATGGACAATTGGAGAAAGGGGAGAACAAGCCTCCAATCAAGAAGACATATGGGGGAGGAGTAACTATTTCTAAAGCACCCAATCCCGTAAATGTGAGCTCCATCATACCTCAACAACCTCTAGTCTACCTAAGCTTCATAAAGAAAACCTGCTAAGAGTTTTCTGACCTAGGAATGACCCTTGCCTAAGCATATGAGAACCTAGCTTCCAAAGGATTCCTAAAACCTTTATATCCAATACCGATGTCTAATGTCATACCTCCTACTTGGTAACTCAATGACTTTTGTCACTTCCCTCAGAAATTTGGCCATAAGACCGACAATTACTTTCCCCTTAAGCATGAGATACAAGATTTGATAGATAATGGGACTCTCTAAAACCTAAATATCATTACTAAGCCTAACATTAGGAAGAATCCTTTGCTCGATTATCACCGAGTTCCTTCCCTACATTAGAATTGTGTGCAAGTGGAAGAGATCGATTGGGATTGCTCAAAATTGATAGAGGTTGTGGAAGTCAACATGGTGGAAATCCAAGGAATATGGGACGAAGAGGATGAGATTTTGAATAACAAGGTGGCCAAATATCACTAGGAGTGGGAAGCATTACAAGCCATCCTTTTTGGAGAAGTATCATCTTGGTAGGAATATGGAAGAAGGATCAAAGCCCATTGGACCCAATTGGAAGGAAGAAAAAGAGGAGGAAGATAGGGTCTTGACCCAATTGAAGAAAACTCAAGTTCATATGTTTGTTTAGGGTTTGCTAATGGCCTCTCATAAGCACCGTAATGTGCTTCTAGACGCCTTGAATGGGAACAAAGTGCCTATAGAGTCTACACCTCAAGAGGTTCTATCTCTCATGGGATTTGAGGCCCCATCTCACCCTTTCCTCACCTTTTCCAATGAAGAACTTCCTCTTGAAGGAGCCACTCATACTAAACCGTTGTAAATCACCATCGAGTGCATGGGTGCCAAGGTTCCAATGGTGCTTATTGATAGTGGATCCCCGTTTAATGTATGCCTATTTAGAACTATTGTGGGCGCAACGAGAGGAGTACGCCTCAGCTAAGCGGACTGTGGTGGAGAAAAGAAATGGAGTTGACACCTAACTTAGGTCTAGGAATTATATATATAGGGCCTTTCGTGGAAGGATTGATCTACTACCAGAGCACGTGTCCAGAGTTTAGGTATGCAGATGGGTAGGTGTTAGGCACCCAACCCCACCCGACCTGTGGGTTAGCTTCCTCATTGTGTCTCACATCTTAATTTCATTAAAGGCATGTTTAAAGCTGCATTCTAGACTCTCTCTCTCTCTCTTTCACACACACACACACATTAACATACATCTAAGCAAACAACATGGCATTTCATTCCAAACCCTAACATACATTTATCATGGCATCACAACATATACAAACCGTGGGCAGAAACATCATGGTAAATCCAAATAGGCATGTTATTACATTTAAACATAAACATAAACATGGCAGCAAGGCATTTACATCAAGTATATTCCAAACATCCAAACATAATATCAAGGCATAAAAAAAAACGTATTCATCATGTTCATCGTCCTAATGCATGTTCATATGAATGCATGACTTACCTCACTTACCTTATTGCACCATAATACCTATGCTTCAATGCATGGTTATATCGTATGCATGTTTTTGGTATATAAACCAAACATTTGAAAAGAAAACCTATTATAGCATGTGAGGCACAAAACACAAACATAACATGAAGGTAGAGACTTATAGGCATGAAAATAGGGAAAAAAGAAGCATATTATGCAAATAGACTAAAGAAATAGAAGTAGAAAATGTTCGAATTAGGGTTTCTGGGCATGAGTATGTGTGTGCATACATAGGGCCTATGTACGCATATTTCAAGTATGTGTGCGCATGCAATAAGCATGCATATGCATACATGCCTTAAACCCTAACCCAGGAAACAAGAACACAACAGCATAGAAACTAAAACTAGCAACCTAGCATGCTTAAAACAAAGAAATGAAGAAAACCTAAACTAAGCAATCATGTTATAACGTAAACAAAACTAGAAAAACAAGGAAAACAAGAATCAAAAGCAAAGAAAAGAAAGGCAAGGGACTAGAACATTATACCTTCTTAGCTTGATTTTGACCGCTCCCCCCAATCAATCTATCCACAATCAAACAAGGAAGTGATTAGTAATCTTAAAACTCCAAGGATGTTTTGTGAAAAACTCCCTTTTTGATTCACTATTTCTAGTGAATCTTATGTTTTCCCTTAGGATTTTCTATGTGTTTTGAAAAGGTACCATGTATGGCTTTTTATAGTTCAAAAATGGGGGGCTCAAAATAGCTCCCAAATGATGTAGGATTCGTTCCAAAACCCAAACTTTAATGCAAAAAACTTGCCTCTTATAGAGCATGCGAGCGCATACACGTGTATGCGTACACATGCCCTAGGGTTTTTGTGGCCTTAATTTTCTAAAAGTAGTTTATTTTAGAATTCCAACCTTGGGCCCTAAATGAACCTTGGGCTTTAGAATTCCAACATCATTGGGGAATGGGGGCTCGAGCCGTAAGGGGTACAAAATGCGGTGTCTATAGATGCCTCTCTTTTGATTCGTAAGCTCTGCTAACAGAATCAAAAAAATAAGGGACAAAACATTTTGTTTCGAAGTACAACTCGAGCCTAACCCACACACATAGCAAATAATATGCATACATGGGAAGGGGTGCAACTCCATAAAGTTGCATGGGATTTGTATGTCTGAAGTCCCACCGTTATTATTTAGGAAATGAGCAACGATAGGTTCACTATCCCAAAACCTGTTTTGCCAATTACAAGCAAAAGGCATGTGACTCATTATCCTAGAGTCACTAAAAAGAAAAAGAAATATGGCCAATGACTGTAACCATTAACCAAACCAACAAGGTGCTCTTACGAGCTTAAAAGGATATATCTGTGGTGTCCATTTGGGTTCTTACCTCAAACTTCCCTAGGTGGCTTGCGCCTCTAGGTAATACTTGTCTTTTGTCTCCATCTCTATCTCTTCTATTATTGTGAGGCTCTTGTGTTTGGATACTTTTGTCTCTACCTCTTCTATTCTGACTTATGTAGGACTTATGCTTGCATATTCAATTCCCTCGGGATATGTGCACAAGTTTTGTATTCTTTTATTTTAATTTGTATAGGATTTTTGGTTGCATATTCCATTCCCATGGAATATGTGCACAAGTTCTTAGTATTTTTCACTCACGAGGAAGTCCTTGGTGTGTGATCTACTAGGGAAAATGACTTGTTGAGGAGTGTGTTGGTGGCCCATGAGGGGGCTTTCTTGGTGATTTTAACCTACGAGGAAGTATCTGATGGTGTGTAGTTCATTAAGGATATTCTCTTCTTCTCTTTCATGACACACTGGGCAATTGATGTTGATTCTACTTACGAGGGAGTTTCCTCTACTCCATAGGGAAATTTTTTCTTCACAACCCTCAAAGGAGTTGCCTTTGTGCCTTGGACCATTGGGGGAGTCCTCCATGATATTTTGGGAAAAAGTGTAATTTGTAGCTTGCTAGGGATTTGGTTGATGGTCTCAACTCACGAGGGAGTTTTCCTAGTGATTTCCGATTTGTTAAGGGATGTTCTTGATCCTTTCAATCCACTAGGGATGCTTGGAGAGTCCTTATGCCTTCTACCCGATTGAGGGTATTTCTGTCACTTTCTACCTTTTAGAAGTCCACTGGGGATATTCTGATTTTTTTTTTCTAAACTACACATAGTTTAGTGGGGGGGGGGGTCTAAACTACATGAAGTTTAGTCATCAAACCTTCTCGCCTCTTCATTTTTCTCCAATGGTTACCAACCATTTCTTTCTCTCCTTATTTCTCTTCACCTTCTTCATCTCTTCACTTCCTTTCCAACTCTTCAACTTCCTTTTTCTCTCTACAAAAACTCTCCGCCTCTCTCTTATTCCTCATTCTTTCAAAATTTGATTCTCTCTTCCTCTCTCATCTTCTCCCAAACTGTCTTATCTCTTCCAATGGCACCTAAGTCCAAAACCTCCTACGTGATTTCCGGCAATGTGTCCAACCTCACTTGTTGGAATGGGCTACAAGGCTAAATTAGTCTCTTCTACTAGGGCTAGATTGGTGAGTTTTTCAAATTTTCCTCATTTTCAATTTTTGCTTTGATCTTTCATTTTAATATGTTTCTAGACTTGTAAATGCTCGGGTTTTGCTGTGGGATGGGTTTAGATGAAAACCTAATGCCTTAGAAGGGGTAGGAGCATGTTTAGGATAAGTTTTTTTCAAGAGTTGGTTGGAAATATAAAAAAAAAAACTCTCTGTCTGTGTTCATGTGTGCACATGTATTGGGTCTACTTGCGCAAATTAAACTTATGCGTACTCGTACTCCATTCATTCATACGCGTACTTCATTCATGCATACGTGTGCTTTATTCATGCTACGCGTCCATGTTCTTCAGCTCATACGGATGCATGATTCAGCCTGTGCACGCATGCAAAGACCTTGCATATGCATACGTGGACTTGCATGCGATGCTAGCACTCAGAAAGCCTTATTTTCATTATTTTGTCTCCTTTTTTACCTGTTTCCTTATCCGACTGTAATTCTAATGTTCTCCTTTCATCTTTCTTGCAGGTCCTGCCTTCGTACTCTGGCAGAGGAAGCACTACCCACATTGCTTCGTGGTACAGGATCTAAACGAACGACATGAAGGCCTTGGTACGTGCAACGAGCTTCGAGCCCATTCTTTGTCTACTGCTGGAGAACCATGCTAGTACCATCTTGGTGTAGTCCTTGGTTGAAAGGTGGTGGGACATTACCCACACCTTCCACATTGCTGATAGGGAGATGACGGTTGTTGACACTGTATATTGTTCACCCTAGATTTGCGTGCTAGACCTTGAAAATCTCAAAAATACTAACTTTCTTCCATGGGGTTATGAAAACATCTAGATTGATGTGGCGCAACCTATTTAGGCATCGGAGCACTCAAAGTGCCATAGGTTCAATTGTAGGTTGGTATTTTGGGATAGGCTAGGGTAGTTGGTAAGATTCATTATACTTGTAACCGCTTAATTGGTGATTAGTGGATTCTTGGGAGTGATGACCTTAAAATCATCCGGTGGGATTTTTGCCTTGTGAGGTTTTCCCCATTTGTCAACAAAATCACCGTGTCAAATTTATTTTCCGCTGCACTTAGTATTTTGGTGATTTTTTGGTGCCTTCTCGATTTGCATGCAAAATAATCTTAATTAATCAACTTGGGTAATTGAATAAACCAAGGTCAAGCTATCTTAACCCAACATAGATCTAAGCATGAACATGGTAAGGAACACATAGGCATGTAGATCTAAGTACAACATGACAAAGAGCCTAAAATCATGTGGATCTAAGTACAAACATGAAAAGTAGACATATCCTAGCCCAAGAAGGCTAGGCCAACAACATCAAAGTGATAAATCATGGCATAAGCAAGGAAAAATGCTATAAAAACTATAAAGACATGCTAGGAAGCAAGAACATGCTAGGAAAAGCAATAAAAGAAAAAGCTAAAAGCTATAAAAGAAAAGGGTGTGGATTGTAGCTAAAAGGCTACATCCACACCCTTAAACCTCAAATCCAAGGTATGAAACCAAGGAGAGGAAGATTGGGTGCAAGAACACTACCTCGAAGATTGTAGAGAAAAGATGAGAATCTAAGGTGTTTGAAAGTGTTTTGATATGTTTTAATGTGTTTGGGAGAGAAATTAGAGAAAGAAGAGAAAGGGAGAGAATTTGCCCAAAAAAGCCTAGAAAATCTTTTTTTTTTTTTTTTTTGCAAAATGAGAGGTTTGGGGGTATTTATAGTGAAAAAGTGACCCTTCAGTTGTCGACACACCTTGTAGGACCGCCTTGCTAATGTTAGCAATTCTGGCCTTTTCTTGGTTAAACTTCGAATGCATATTTGAAGGCCTTCCTAGACTTGAATTGAGTTGATCTTGGTGTCCCTCGAAAGCTCTGGATATGTAGTTTCCAGAACACTAAAGAAATTGAAAATTCATCAATTAAATCAAAAGGTATGACCTTAGGAAGCGTGCTAATGTGCTTTTCACAGTTTTTTGGATATCTTAACCGTTTTAACTTCGATTTTGACCCATGAATAGTCATTGGAAAGAGAATTTGATAATCTTCACAAAGGCATTAGTCCCAAACTGTTCTGATGGTTGGAAAAATTAGGGTTTCTGTTGTCCTAGGAGTCAACCTTGAGTTAAACTTGGTCAAAGTTGACGAAAATCACCGAGTAACTCAAGTTTGATGTAGAAACATGAAAAATATCATTTTGGGATGATTTTGACCTAACTTTGACTTTTGTTCAACCTAGGGTTGACCAAGGGCATTTGGGTCAATTTGGCTTGAATTGGCACTTTGAGTGCTCTGATGCCCGAACAAGTTGCTCCATGGCAATCTAGATGTTTCCGTGGCCCCATAGAGAAAAGATAATATTTTTAGAATTTTCAAGGTTCGGCACGCAAATTGAGGGTGAACAAAATACGGTGTTTACAGCTGCCCCTTCTTTATCTGACATCTCGAGTGCAATAAGAGATGTCAGATAAAGAACGTGATTCTGCATTTTGCTGCCCCAAAATTATGTGCGGAAACTGTGCTTTTCATGGATTGAGACCAGTTTTACTTGACAAGGTTGAGTTGCTGCAGTTGATTCGAAAAAATTCTTTGATTTGGTCCTCAGAATTGGGTAAGAAACTCTGTTGTTGTCTTTTTTTTTGGTCAAAGGTCAACCGGTCAACATTGACCGGGTCAATGTTGACCGATGGCCGTTGTAGGTGCGTCGGGTAGCCCAGGCCGTACAAGGCCCTATAAAGTTCTCTGAAGCAAGTTGCAGTCTAGCAAGTCCAACTTTCAGCTTCAGTCCACAACTTTAGTCCCTAGTTCTGCACTTGAGGTCAGTGTCCATTTTCTCTTTCTTTTTATTTTCTACAAGTATGTTAGTAGCAAAGCAAGTAGGAAAGCATGCTAGCACTTATTTTATTTTTAGTATTTTTGCATATATGTTTTTTATTTTATTTTTTATTTATCATTTATGCCATGACGATGTTGGAAAATATGTCTGTTCACATGTTTAAGTAGCATAGGAAAACTTGCATATGTTGGATGCTCTAAAAACACATGGAACACTAACAAAGTTAAAAGAAAAGCTAGATAAATATGAGAGACTATGCATGATAACAGGGATGAAATTTTTTTTGAGGATTGAAAATGTGAAAACAAAGCAATTTTAAAATGAGAGTAGTTTTCGGAAAAGGTAGGATTAACCGATCATGGCTGAATTGAATCAATGTGAGATTAAACGAGCACGGTCTAATTGAATCTTGAAAAGATGGATAGGATTAAATGGTCATGGCCGAATTGAATCTGTGTGAGATTAAATGAGCATGGTTGAATTGAATCTCAAAAAGATGGATAGGATTAAACGGGCATGGCCGAATTGAATCTTGAGAGAGAGGTTTTTTGAAAATCTTGATATTTTGAGATAAAAAGAGATAGGATTAAATGAATGCGGTCGAATGGAATCCTCAGAGAGAGAGGTATTTTGAAAATCTTAATATTTTGAGATAAAAAAGAGATAGGATTAAACGAATGTGGTTGAATTGAAACTTGAGAGAGGGTTATTTTGAAAGTTCTTGACATTTTGAGGTAAAAAGAGATAGGATTAAATGAACGCAGTCAAATTGAATCCTAGGAGAGAGGTATTTTGAAAATTCTTGACATTTTGAGGTAAAAAGAGATAGGATTAAACAAACGTGATTGAATTGAATCCTGGAGGAGAGGTATTTTGAAAACCTTGATAGTTTTGAGAAAACATGACTTTTTGGTATGGACATGCCTGACATGTGTTAGGCAGTAGGGTTAGACATACTTAACTATTTACTTGCATTGCCAAGTGTTTTTGAGCTTACTAACCAATCTTGAATTTGCTTCCGCAGGTTATGTCTCGACAAACGAGATCCGGTAGTGCTTGCAGGAAGGTGGTGTGCTGTCCCAGGTAACCAAAAATAAAACCTATATTCCTAAAAATATATGTAGTAGTGTGAGTAAGGATCGTTCCCACGGAGAGTATATGGCCTAGTTTTATGCTACGTGAACAAGGAGGGGGGGGGGGGGTTGAGTATAATGAAAACAATTTTAAGAAAAACAACTAAGGAACAATTCAAATTAAAGTATCGAAATCAATCAAAAGAACAAACCTTGGTCTAACTCAACATCCACCATCGGAATATTATAACTGATTATTGATGCAAGTATATATCAATTCACACTTTGAATATTCACCATTGGAATTATTTTCCTATTTCTCCTTAGTCGCAGTTAATTAGAAAACAATCGATCTAATTAACCCTAACTACTAAACAACCCAAGACAAACGTTAAAGGTTTAATCTAGTAGCAGCCTTAAGAATTAGAGAGATTGATGAAACTAAACAACACAAGCACAAGTGGTTGTAATTAATTTAGTCGAGCGTTCTTCCTAATATCTAATAATTTCTGACGCAGCAAATCATTAAATCTTGGTTGCTTCACAAATTAGAGAGATCAAACAATTACGGATTTGATATCTAACCTAGCAGTAGATTGCAACGAATAATAAACTAGTAGGCCTCCTAGTAATTAAACGAGACAATCATGATAATAGGCACAGAAGAACATCTGATATTCAAAGCATAAATTGAACAATAAAAAAAAATTATATCTCACAGTTTTATTGATTCCGAGGCTTCAGTTTCCTTCGACCAAGTATAAAAGTTTTAGCCATGTTGGGCCATGATGAATACTCAAAGGAGAAGTTAGAGAAAAGGGGAGAGAGAGGCGTGTGTGTAATCTGATTTCTCCTCCCCTCTTTTACACATTAATTCCCCCTTTCCCAAGTCTACAAAATCTCTTAAAAATATTCTAAATAATATCCTAAAATAACAACATCCAAATCTGACTAATTGAAGAAAAATATAAAATAAATAAAATAGAGTCCTAATATAACTAGGAAAGTGGTGTTTTCAGCTGGAAATTTCGTGCATGAGATTTGGAAACTTCCAAAAATAAACCGCATCAGATCCGCGTATTAGAATTTCAAGCAAAGGAACATTCCAGAATGTCAGCAGTGCAAGTGCAGCAACTTCAAGCCCGATTTTGACCTTGATGTAGCCAATATCTCTCAAAACTTAAAACATGAAAGTTGTAGAGATTTTTCTTGGCGTTCCATTGCATCTTGAATCATCTCAATCGGAGCTTTGATGAGAGGGTTATGCCCAGATTAAGAAGAAATGTTGAAATTGTCCGGAATCACCCAATTAGCTTCGTTTTGCACTTAATGCTTCCATTTGCATCCTAAATCAAAATATAAGAATAATGAGTACTTTTAGGCACCAAATAAGTATAAAAGACTAAACATTAAGGGAGAAAAATATGACAATTTGCATTCTCATCAGAAAGCTCCCGCCATTGTTCCATCTTGAGCCAATTCGTCTAGTAGGGACGACGATACTGTCTCGGCTAGTCTTTAGGTTGCACGAACTCTTTAGAGGCGCTTTGACTAAGGTGGTGATGACCTTGCATCCTCTGGGGGCATACATATAGCACATCGTACAAGGAGTCGATGTTCTATGGAGACAGCCAGTGCCTCATCTCAGTCCCGCACTGGTTTAGGAGGCTTGGTCTTCATTCCTCCTTTGTCCATATAACCCTGAGACGAATGGGAGTTATCTTGGTTTTTTGGTTGAGCAGGGCTTCGAGGAGTTCCTAAGTATTCCTCTTTATTCTATGAGGCATGCGATATATGAGACTTTGGTGCAGTAATTCCATGTAGAGATTGGCACCTCTCATTTGAGTTGTGGGGAGTATGTAGTCCTTCCCCTCAACTGGATAGCTATTCTAGGCCTTAGATTTGGTGGGTATCCAATCCCGACCAATCCTGTAGATTTTGCTACTGTGAGCTCGCTCTTGGGCATTCGCTATCCCCTTACTCCAACGAGGTTATAGTACTTTGGTCCTACCAACGAGCCTCAGATTCACATGGAGTGGATGAAGATGAACATACCTTGGGAGGCGGATCCAGATGACATTGCTCTCAGAATTTTCTTCTTCTACTTCATTGGTAGTTGCCTGTTCAGCAACAACCAGTCGGTGCTGACTTGCAAGCTGCTGGGAGCCATGAGGGCAGTGTCAGATGGTTCTTCTTCTCAGACAGTTCTTCTTCTCTTATGGATTCTCCATCGCTTTCCTTAGGCAAGCTTCGCGATGTGGCTTCAAGAGCCTCGAGGGTTACTAGCAGATCTTGACATGGTGGGCATACGAGTATAACCTGACCTCGTGCCCATAATATTTCGACCTTTCTTTAGAGCATATGCTTGGTCTCTCTGCAAGATCACCAGAGTTGTTTAGACACAGCCATCCACTATCGCCACTACGTTGGATTGTATCACCTGGGGTGAGATACTTAACCGTCCCTATAATAAGTGGTTATTAGCTAGGCAAGAGGTCACCCAGGCTATGGTTAAGTTACGAGCGTGGTGTTGGTTCTGGGCTTTGTCGAGCTGGGAGTTTTTCTTGACTGAGAGGACCTATCATTAGGTTGTGTCAGTCTTCAGAGTTCCTAGGGACCCTTCTTAGGTGCTTTTGTGCTCCGAGGTGATTTTGGATGATCCTAACTATACGACAAGCTTTTTCGATGGTTTTATCATAGAGGACGCCAATTACTTCACTTGGTTCCTGCAGTCCTCGGCAGGACCCATTATGGATGATTGCCCTATAAGTGGGGATAGAGTGCTTGGTGGCATAGCACATGCTCATCGGGCTTCAGAGGCCCATTTGAGATTGCATGTAGATACCTTACAGGCTAGGGTGAGAGATCTTGAGGGCGTTACTACCGCTAGAGAGGGTATATACAGGAGAAGATCGCCAAGTTGCTTGCGCGAGAGAAGGATCTATGGCAGAGAGGGAGACCCATGTTGTTGCCACAGAGAGAGAGAGAGAGAGAGAGGGGCCAGCTTTAAGTTGAGATCGGCCTGCTTCGTGGATACATCAACATCTTATTGGTAAAATGAAGGGACATAGGATGCCTGTACCTTCTGCACCTCATATTCTTGGTAGAGATCCTCCTATTCATCAACATGAGTCTGAGTACATGCCTGCTCCTCCCAAACTGGCCTATAGTTAGGGATATGCCACCTTTGATGATTGGGCTCGGGGCCCTATCTCGGGATATGTCCTAAGGTCTTTGGTAGATCAAGCTGGTCCTTCTACAGGTCCTATTGTAGGTGATGATGTTGATGACTATAGCACTGGGTGCTTTTCTAATGATGTCGTTAGAGATGATGACTTCCCCTAGGCCAACCATGTATTGTTGTACCATGATGTAGCCCCTACGCGGGCATGTTTTTCTCACTTTTCTTGTATTTTGTAGACATTGTCCCTTGGTGGGCCAGACTTGTATATCTTAGACTGCCTCTTGGTAGGCCTGGACTATATGTATTTTGTTACCTTTTGGTAGGCTCTAGACATTTATGTATTATATTACCTCATAGTGGACCCTAATGTATGATATTGCCCCTCAGTAGGCTACTAACGTATGAACATTGCCTCTCGATAGGTCTTACATGTATATTTCTGGATTTCGCCTATTGGTAGGCTCTCGATGTGTGATGAATGTTGCCTTTTGGTAGGTCTTACATGTATGTTCCTAGATATCGCTTGTTAGTAAGCTCTTGATGCTTGATGAACACTGCCTCTTGGTAGGTCTTACATGGATATTCCTAGATATCGCCTATTGGTAGGCTCCTAATGTAGATTTGACATTGCCTCTCGGTAGGTCTTACATGTATGTTTTTGGATTTCGCATGTTGGTAGGCTTTCGATGTGTGATGAACGTTGCCTCTTAGTAGGTCTTACATGTATGTTTCTGGATATCGCTTGTTGGTAGGCTCCTGATGTATGATTAACACTACCTCTTGGTAGGTCTTACATGTATGTTTCTAGATATCACCTACTGGTAAGCTCTTAATGTATGATTCGACATTGCCTCTCGGTTGGTCTTACATGTAAGTTTCTAGATATCGCCTGTTGGTAGGCCCTCAATGTGTGATGAGCATTGCCTCTTAGTAGGTCTTACATGTATGTTTCTGGATATCGCATGTTGGTAAGCTCCAGATGTATGATTAACACTTCCTCTTGGTAGGTCTTACATGTATGTTTCTAGATATCGCCTGTTGGTAGGCTCCTGATGTATAATTTGACATTGCCTCTTGGTAGGTCTTACATGTATGTATGCCAATAGCACTTTAGCATTTAGGAGCCGGTTGTACCACTGTGGTCACTTTACATCGCACCGTACTGTCACGGGTTTACCGATGAAATCTAATGTTGATCTACCCACTGAGGGACATGGAGAAAGGAAAGAATGCATAAAATAAAACTACCCCAATTTAGGTTTTATGCAGTTCTTATGATGAAAGGAAAGGTTCCTGGTGGGACGGACTCGTTCTTAAGCATATTGACTAGCAGAAAGTGGGTTGAACCACGCAAAATAAACTACCCCAGTGTAGGGTTTTGTGTAGTTCTAAAATGATCAATCGACTTGAAGCGAGATTAGAATCGCACTGGACGATACGGGTTCCTTGACAACCCTAATGATGATTGTAGGGGGTTCGGCTCGGAAAACATGTGCTAGCCTATCCTACTAGAGCCCAAATAAGGCCCAAGGCCCATTAGAAAAGCTAAGCATGGTCCGTGTGGAAGAGGTTAGCTTTGGGCCTTATCATAGTAGGCCTAGCCCAAAAGCTAGGATGACGGGTCAAAGGAACAATCACCCGAGGAAGTCTTTAGTTGGTCGGCTTAACACCGACTAGAGATGAGGGAAATCAGAATAAGGTGCAAACATAGTGGGGTTGGTAACCGATGATTGATAGTGCCTTTGGGAAATTCACTGCCAAACACTGTTTGACGTCTGGAACAAGCTCCAAGAGAATCCTCTGAAGTTGTGAGGATTCCTTGGGATTCTAATGGACATAGGAATATGTGTGAAGTGGGAAAGTAATGATGATAACCCCACTAATGAGAGACTATAAAAAGGGGAAGAGGGTTAACACAAGGGGGGTTGGGAAAAGGGGGAAGTGAGAGATTGAGTGGGAAACACATGGAAATAGAGGGAAACAAGACAAGAGTATTGGTAGTAAGATTTAGCTGAGACAAACCAATCAAAGTTTGGGGCCTAACCTGTAGGATCGAGATATAGCCCACATATATATTAATTGGGGCCCAAATACTACTATTGAAAGAGATTTTGGTAATGATCATGGATTTCCCTAGTGGGATTTTGGACTTGCCATGTGGTGGAATGCATTGATTGTCTTCAGATTTCGACTGAATTGACCGATGCTTAGAGAAAATTTTCCTTGAGGAATTGATCGCTGTGATCTTCATACCATGCCGGATGGATTGCTATTAGTGATCGTCCCATTTCATGTCTTGACGACAGGGGTTGAACTGACCCTTGAACCAAGTGAACCGAGTTTTGAAAATGAGGTTCAAGATATTCTGGAATGCTAGACGAGATGCACAAAGATATACTGCCCCAGCGTAGGCTTTGTATGGCCTCGGTTGAAAAAATCTTTTGAAGGATAAGTTTGTTGTTGAACCTGTCGCGCACCACTGTTATTGCAAAAACTGAGGGAATCTTCACTCTTGAGTTGTTCAAAATTGATCCCCACCTTCCGGCTGACATATTGAGGGATTATGCACTAGAGTTTGAGGTCAGAGTTGAGACCACTCTTAAGGAAATAAGGGAGTGCCTAACAGAGGCTATCCGGGATAGAGATTGCTACAAGGAGCTTCTTGATGCCACGGCGGAGGACTATGCTAAGGTGGGGAAAGCTTATGAGGCTGAGCTTGCCACCCTTAGAATAGAGCTTGGGCAAAGGAGTCGGGCTCCTTCGGCCACGGATGTAGAGTGTATTCAACTAAGATCCCGAGTCACTAGCTTGGAAAGTAAGCTGGCAGATCTTACTCAGAGATTCACTGTCTTGGGCCAGACAAGTGATGAGGAGAGGGCCATAGTGGATGCCAGCCGTGCTGAGGCAAGCAGCAAGGCTGATCATTTAGCACTGAGGCTATTGAAGGCTAGGTCCTTCATTCATTCCACTTTAAGCTTGGAGTATGGGCTGGTTGATGAGCTTAGTGAGCCACAGTTGGCTTTTCATTGCCTTCAAGCTGAGGTAGCTGAGAAGGAGAAGGCATTGAGATTTGCTACTATAGACGTTGGCACTTTGTAGGCTTTGCTTGACATAGAGAGGCAGGGCTGCACCTCGAGTCCCAGTATGGAGAGGGAACTAATTCATCTTTGACATTCATATGGCCGACTTAGGGAGATTTCTAGAGATTTGGGCTTTGATGCAACATGGTTTCTTCGTACCCATTCTTCGGATGATTCGATTCTTCACACCGACTTCAAGGTGCTATGCAGAGTGGTATCAAACTATTTGGGCCACATTTGACTTGCTGGAGTCTTTTCTGTTTCTTTTCATTTCTACATATGAGTTATGTAGTTAGTATTCCACTATGTATGGAAAGGTCCGTTGTAAATTGCTAGGCAATTGCGTACGACCTTCTACTTTTAGTTTTTTAAAGCATAGTCTAGTCTGTAAGGCATGCTCAAAAATGGAAAACAGGTGGAAACAAAGATGTTTTTGCATATATTGATTATCAAGAGATATTTATCTATGAGAAAGGCACAAAACAACATTAGAAAGGCACAAAACTGGCTTGTTTAATGAATATGTGTGCAAATGCTTTGAAAATGCAAGATCATACAAATAAAATGGTAAATGTAAGTCTATGCATATCAATATCTTAGGTTTCAAAGGATACATCCTGTTCTAGATAGATCTTTTTCTTTCCCATTAGGGTACATCTTTTGTCCGCATGAGTCGTAAAATCTTTGAATAAAACCATTGTTGGCCATGCGTGTTGCAAACATAGAACAACCTAAGAGGGTGCATTCTTTCTTCCATTGATCTTGATCATAAATCCAAGCAGATTCAACTAACTGAATTTTCTTTTAAAATGTGATTGGGCCAAGGTGGCTGCCTACATACCTCCATTGGGAAGGATCAGGTCTCCTTTTGTGTAGACCGCCTTTTTGGGTTTTCAACCTACCTTTTCTTATTTTTTGTATTTTTTTTTTGATATTTTTTTTGTGTGTTTTTGAATGTAGAAAAAGAGGTTGCACTTGGAAGTTCCCTCATGCAAAGTACTATATGACAGCATTAGAATTGGTGGACATATTGAGTCATGCCCATCCATGTCGGCTAAGATCAAGGCTCCTCCGAAGAAGACCTTCTTCACCACATATGGGCCCTTGTAGCTCAGGGAAAACTTTCCTCTGTGATCAGGCATGGCCTAGTTGCACTTCTTCAATACTAGATCACCTTCTTCAAAGAATCTAGGTCTAACTTTCTTGTTGAATGCTCGCTTAACGCAGTGTTGGTACAATTGTCCATGGCACATTGCAGTCATGCGCTTCTCGTCTATCATGTTCAATTGCTCGTATCGAAAACTGGCCCATTCAGCTTCTGACAACTTTGACTATGATAACATTCTGAGAGATAGGATCTCTACCTCTACAGGGAGGACAGCTTCCATGTTGTATGAGTAAGGAATACAGGGTTGCACCCATGGAAGTACAAAAAGAAGTGCAATAAGTGCACAAGGCAAATGACAAGAACTTGTGCCAATCCTTATAGGTGTCTGTCATCTTCACCAAGATCTTCTTTATGTTCTTGTTGGCGGCTTCTACTGCACCATTCAACTGAGGACGGTAAGGAACCGAATTCCGATGTTTGATCTTGAACTTTTGGCAAAGTTGCTCAATCATTTTCCCATTTAGGTTCTTCCCATTATCTGTAATGAGTTCTCCTGGTATGTCGTAGCGGTAAATGATGTTCTATTTCAAGACTCAGGCCACCATAGCTTGGGTGATGCTTTTGTAGGAAGCAACTTCCACCCACTTGGTGAAGTAATCAATGGCAACCAAGATATACTTATGCCCATTAGAGGCTTTCAAAATCACGAGTCTGTGATGTCCATTCCCCAAGCTGAAAAAGGCCATGGCGTTACTAGAGAGTGCAAGGGTTGAGGAGGAACATTCTTTCTATTCTGATAGACTTGGCAACAGTGGCACATCCTTATATACTTGATGCAGTCACTTTCCGTGGTGAGCCAATAGTAGCTGGCTCTCATGATTTTTCGGGCCAATAGGGGTCCACTGGCATGGGCTCCAAACAAGCCTTCATGTATCTCTTCCATCAAATGGTTAGCCTTGGGGGCATCTATGCATCGATGCAAGGATGTATTGTGGTTCCTTTTGTATAGGACTTCCCTACTCAAAAAGAATTGGCATGCCATGCGCCTGATGAATTTCTTCGCACTGTCTGTGGCCCTAGGCGGGTACTCGCTATCTTTGATATAAGCCTTGATATCAAGGTACCGTGGCTTCTCGTTGACTTCAGCTTTGACGTTCATGCATTCTTCGATGTTCATGCAATAGGCCGGCATGCTGTAGATCTCTATATGTAATTGTCGCATGTCATCTTCTTCTACCAACTTAACTATGCTAGCCAATGTGGCTAAAGCATTTGCAAACTGGTTGTGTGCTCAGGGAAAATGAGCAAAGGTGATGTTCCATAACTTTGGAACTAGGCAGCTGACACATTTTTGATATGGAATCAACTTGGTGTCTCGGGCTTGCCACTTCCCCTTTATTTGCAAGATTATCAACAGGGAATCTCCAAAGACACTTAGATCATACGCATCGAACTCTAAGGCAACTTGCAAGCCTACTATGCACGCCTCGTACTCTATGACGTTGTTGGTGCAATCAAAATTCAACTTGACTGAAACAAGGATTTGCTGGCCATTAGAGGATATTAGAACTGCTCCCACTCCATTTCCAGTGCTATTGGCAGCTCCATTGAAATAAAACTTCCAACACCATGGTTCTACATTGTTTGGTTCTAGATCTATTACCAAAACATCCTCATTTAGGAAGAGGGATTCTGAGAAATCCAAATCATTCAATGATTGGTCCGCTAGGTAGTTGGCTATGGCTTGGCCCTTGATGGCCTTTCGCATTACAAACACAATATTGAACTCAGATAGCAACATATGCCAATGGGAGATCTTCCCTGTAAGGGCTAGCTTTTCAAAGATGTACTTGATAGGGTCCATGCAGGGAAATCAACCATGTGGTGAAGTAGAGCATGTACTACCACAACTTTCATGTGGCCCATGTTAGGGCGCAACACGTCTTCTCAATGGCGATATAGTTGATCTCATAACTGGTGATACTCAGGTAGTAAATCACCTTCTCTTTTTGAATGGCTTCATTTAGCTGGCCTAACATGCAACTCATGGATGCTTCTTACACCGCTAGATAGAGAATTTACGAATGTCCCGGTGTTGGGGGAACCAGAATAGGAGGGTTCAACAGATATTGTTTAATCTTATCAAAGGCCACTTGACACTCATCTTTCCATTCTATCTTCGTGTCCTTCAAGAGCTTGAACAAGGGATTGCACGTGGCGGTTAACTGTGCTATGGAGCAGGCTATGTAATTGATCCTTCCTAAGAAGCTTTGAACTAGTTTCTCAATTTTCGGCGCAAGCATGTCCCTGTAGGCCTGGACTTTCGCCGGGTCCATTTCAATTCCTCTTTGGCTGACTCTGAAGCTGAGCAATTTCCCTAAACTGGCTTTGAAGACGCACTTGTTAGGGTTAAGCCTTAACCTATACTTGACAAGGCGCTTGAATAGCTTTCTCAAATCTATTAAATGATCTCTAGGAGTGCTTGACTTAGCAATCATATCATCCACATAGACTTCGATCTCCTTATGCATCTTATCATGGAACAGGGTTATCATGGCTCGTTAGTAGGTCACCCCAGCATTCTTCAAGCCGAATGGCATGACATCATATGCTTAAGTTCCCCAATGAGTGGTGAATGCTGTTTTGGCTTTGTCTTCTTTAGCATCTTGATCTGATTATAACTCGAGAACCCATCCATAAAGAAGAAGAACATGTTGGTTGTGGTGTTATCAATTAGTTGTATCGATATGTGGCAAGGCAAAATTATCCTTTGGCCCGGCCTGATTAAAATATCTATAATTGACGCATATGCGTACTTTCCTATCTTTCTTTGGCACAGGAAAAATTTTGGCAACCTAATCAGAGTAGGCTATGGCGGTAAGAAAACCATAACTACTTTTCTACTTCTTCTTTGATCTATAGGATAATCTCTGACTTCATCCTTCGAAGGGCTTGCCGCATTGGGGGGCATTTGGATTTAACTGGAATCTTGTTGATGACGATCTCGGTATCTAGCCCTGGCATATCTTGATAAGACCAGGTGAAGATTTCCTTGAATTCCTTCAACGGAGCTATGAGCTCGTCTTTCATGTCTTTGGGAAAGTTTGCCCCGATCTAGACGGCTTTTTCTGTTTCACCTTCATCGGCTAGGTTTATTACTTCTATTTCTTCTATATTGGGCTTGGTCTCTTCGCTTACTCTGTTTAGAGCTTCCAGGATGTCTCAAGGTAAGTTCAAGCCGTCTTCCATTCCTTAAACATCATGATCCAACTCTATGGTCTCATTCACATCATCTACATCTTTGTTATGGCAATGGGACGATGTACCCACCTAGGAAATAGAACAAATCCTATAGAGCGGAACATATATAAAGAAACATAAGATAATTTGCACACACATATTCATAGGAAAGCAAGTAAAGAGAGATGCAAGAATTTCCTAAATAATACGCTGAATATTTCATTAATGGATTATGGGTAGGGGGAAAACAAAGTTCATGCCTGATAATGATAAAAGGGAAATGCTCTTTTTTTTCTTTTTTTTTTGGGGGGGGGGGGGGGTTGGGAACAAATTAGGGAAGTGAATAGGGAAAAAAAATAAACCAGGAAATAAAATAAGCATGCAAATCAAACTAGATATGCAATTCCAACCCTTTCGGGTGATCAGGAGGCCCAATCGCTCGATGATGGAATACTTCTTACTTAGCCGGTACAACCACAAAGCAAGGCTCGATGGTCCAAAGGCCTATTGTCTCGCCTAGCATCCCTGGTCGGATAGTAGAAGTTAGATTATCTTTAGGAGATAAGACAGCGTTCATGGAGAGCTCTTCAGGATAGAGCCGAATAATGCAAGCTGTTAAGGACATATTTTGTGTAATTGGCTAATCCTTTGACAAAATGCACTTTACTTGTATTTAGGTAGATCTAGGATGTGTTTAATACTTCAAGAAACATGTTATTCAAGTCTAGTATTAAAGCCATGAAGATTGGACTAAGAAACAAGTGAAGAAAAGTTGTTCACTAAAGCTGGACAGATAGCTCGACAACTACTCAATAGATAGCTCTTTATCGAGGTTTAATGAGGCTCGACAGATACTATCTATCGAGGTTACGGGAATTCAAATTTTCAGATCTGATTTTCGGCCTATGCTTATGTATTTGTGTAGGGTTTATTTTCTCACAACCCTAGACCTATATGAGACTTATTTTAGAGGCTGTCACATAGGAGAATACAAGGAGAACATATGCAAAAGGTGACCAATGCCTTATTCTCTCTGAAAGAAGCTACTAAGTCTTTTGCGCCTTAGGGTTTTGTAACCAAGTGCTTCTTGATCTTCATTGTTGATGAAGTGAAGAACTTTGCAGCCAACATCTTCTTCAAGTTGGTATGTTAGTCACGTACTGGGAGCCGTGCATCATTGGTTAGTCACGTACTGGGATCCGTGCAAAAAGGGTGGCATTCATATATTGAAGAGTTCAGAGGTTCTGAAGTGGAAGAAGGTTTTTGCTGTAAGTTCATCTACGGGGATTATAGAGTCTAGGGACAAAGGTTTTGTACTAGATCTGAAACTTCTCTTTACTATAGTGGATTGTTTTTCGGGAAGGTTTCCCCCCAGGTTTTTTTACTGTGAAACTAGTTTGTTTCATTGGTTTTCCTGGGTCATCATATCTTGTCTTATTTATTTTCTCGCTGTGCATGATTTTGATATGATATTGATGTTTGTTTGTTTTAACAAGTTTTATTCATAATAAATCTAATTAACAACTTGGGTTTAAAACTTGTTAATTCTTTCAACTGGGGTCTTAATTTCCCAACACAAGCCAAATCAGGCTCTTCATCTTCCAATTCCTTGAAAGGTTCTGGCATAACGACCTCGGCCGGAGCCAGAAAAGTAGTTCTAATATGGGGAATAAACATCCTTGAAGTGTCGCACTTCCTCTTCTTGCCTCTAGAACCTTAAAAGAGTTCTTCATGAGTAGATTCGTACCCCAAACTGAATCTTCCTTTGTTATCTGAGAGTTCAACGAGAGTAGAGCTCCCATGTCCTACGGCTTTGAGGCCTTGGCCTAATTTATAACCAAACTTGAGCATTTCCTTTGCGGCCATTAAAACAGCTACGGGCTAGTTGGACTCAGGTTCTGAGGCATTGTGAATCATGTAAACTAGCTCGAAGCTATGGAAAGACATTTCAGGGAAGGCGTTAACATTGATGTGGGGGATAGATGTCTCCTAGAAGATAGTCATGGGCTATTCTGCCATAATGGTGATCAAATGATTCTCGGAGATGAACTTGAGTCTCCTATAGAGGGTAGACGCAACTGCACCTGCTGTATGTAACTAGGGTCTCCCTAAAAGTATGTTGTATGGAGAATCAACCTTAATCACTTGGAAGTTGACCATGAAGGATCTCGGGCCGATCTCAATCTTTAACTAAATTTTGCCTTGCACTTCACAACGCGTGCCATCAAAGGCTCTAATGATCATAGTGCTAGGCTTGATAAGAGATATATCCACCTTCAGGCACTCACGAGTGGCCATTGGGTAGACATCCAGCGCTGATCCATTGTCGATTAGCACCCTTGCAACAATCATGTCTTCACACTTGACTATGATATGCATGGCCAAGGTATTATCTCTACCTTTTGGAGGTAACTCATCATCTGAAAATGAGACTTGGTTGGTGGCCAACACTAATGATACCATACCCTCGAAAGAGGATGATAGTTTTTAGACCCCTTAAAACACAATTGATTTAACCTAGGTAATTAGCCAAGTTGTTACTTAGTCCAATTTAATAAATCTAGGTTATCACAATCACAAAGATCATATCATGCAAAGTAGCGGAAAGATAAATAACACAAGATATGATCACCCAGGAAAACCAAACCGGTAAAAGACCTGGGGAGGATTTAACCTAGCTATCCTCAAGGTAAAAAGCAAATCCACTAGAAAGAATCGAAGTTCATACAATAAGACTTACAAGCCCCCACACTCGACTTCTTATTGCTACCCACCAGTAGAACTTACTGACACGACCACGTGCAAGCTCCGAATCCACGGACTCCTTCTTTCTTTGGCCTTTGCAAAACATAAACACCCCCGTTTGTAACTTTGAGATCTCACTCAAAGGTTTAACAACACAAACTCTCCTGTTTGTGACTCCAAGATCACCCTTGAAGGTTTAGATCATCAACACCTTTGATGACTAGAGAAGGCAGCAACTTCTACAATACCAGATCTTGAGATTCAACAAGGAATAACACCGGTAGAAGACATAAGAGAGTTTTTGGATACAAAACCCTAGATCTACAAAAGAGGCACAAGATGCACTCTAATATCTCTAAAAAACTCTCAAAACCCCACCTAGGGTTAGCTTATAATGTCCTTTAAATACTGGAAAAAACGGCTCGCGATTTGGGCTTCAAACAAATAAGTTATGGCATTTTTTCGTTTTGCTGATATACGATTTTCGATCAATCGAAAATCCCTAGCATCAATCGATTATCAATCGAACCAACCAGCTTGTAACTCATTTGTTTTTATCCCGAACTTGAGTTTTTTGTCTTGGGCTTCAATGTAGACCATTCTAAACTAATGAGACTTAGTTTTTGTCATGTTTTGTCATGGTTTGCCAACATTACAAACTCAAAACCTAATAGAGGAATCTGTAATGTCGGTAAGAACATGCGTCTCCTCAACACCTTTAGTAGAGCTTCACAATAGACCTCGGAAGATAGTAATAGGGCTAAAATAGAAATCTGAGTTAGAGAGTTGTTCAATTGCTAAATCACACTATAATCAGCCTTTTGGATGGTTTTCAAGAATTCATCAGCTTCTTCTGTGGTGACCCTATTCCTAATTGGCTTAGTTGTGCTCTTGCCAATCTCTTTCCTTCGCTTTTCTATTTCCTTAGGAGTATAACATCGACCACGCCTGGTGAGTCTGGCTAGGCCTGAAGAGATATTAAAGCAAACCTCTTCCTTTCCAATTTTGGTGGAAATCAAAGTCACATCGTACTTCCATGGGACACGATGGCTATCCTTATAAGGGAAAGGCTTCAACATGCGGATGACCACACCTTCATGAGTCTACAAATTTGGTGCTAGAGAGAACATCTTCGAACCGATGATGACTGGGCTGGGCAGAGCAGCTTCTAAAGCTTTTGGGCCAGGAGCTCTAGAGATTCCTTGCATAGGTTTTGGCAGAATTAGAGGATCGAAACCTTGAGTGGCGGGGACGACAGGGGTCCCCTTCTGGATAAATCCTGGAGATGGCTTTGCGACTACCGGCAATGCCAAGACTAGAGGAGTAAAGCCTTCAATGGCTAGCATGGCTTGTCCTTTCTTTGGAGCTAGCGCCCCTAAATCCATAAGTGATTCTATAATCTCTTCGATAACAACCGAAGTTGGAAGAGCTGGAGGAATTTTACAAAAATGCTCTTGCAAGAATTCATCCCAATCCGTCCTTGATCCTATTGTCATAACATTGTGGCTAGTTCCCGTTTGGGTATTTGGAGGGCATAGGCTAGTTGCCATGCAATCACTCCTTCGCACAACTTCTTCTTTCAATCTAGATGATACCACGGTTGGCTAGACTCTAAACTTGTGCTCGGAGCACTCTATAATCAAATAGGGATGTTAGTCCCCACTGTCCTAGAATGAGCAGACTCCCTAGTCAAAACCTGGAGATTCTATATTCTCGAGAACAATGTGACTTTCCTGGGCTAGGGCCTGCAGCATGGCTTTCCAAGGGGATGAAGGAGATGAGAAATCTGGTACCCTCTCCTCTACTATAGAGATAGCATTCATGTTCCCTTCCTGATGAGGAGGCAAGGGGTTAGTGATGACGTTCTGCTTGGCCGTGTTGTCAAAATGTACTAACTTGTTGTTGATGAGATCCTAGATTCGGTGTCTCAAATTTGTACACTCTTCTAGGGTATGTCCCTCGGCTCTAAAATGGTGTTCACATTTCTTGGATGGATCAAAACCAGGTAGAGGGGGACCATATCTAGGTCTCACGAATATTGGAGTCACTAGCTTCTTCTCTAATAGATAAGCATAAAGCTCTACCATAGGCATCAGTAACGGAGTAAATTTTTGTGGTTTCACCTTAGGATATCGGGTTGGATCGGGCCTTCCCCTCTGATTGAATGCTTGGTAAGGTGCTTGAGTTGGCAAAACTTGTTGCTATAAGGCTGGGCATTCGGGGTTGTATAAGCAGAAATAACACCCCTCGGTCCTTCGGGAGTTTTGTCAATCACATGAACATCGACTTCCTTCCCTTTGCATTCGGTTGCCTTTTTCACTTGTTGTTCTATCATAGAATTCAAACAGGGGTAAACAAACATATGAAGCACATGAAAAGGCAAACAAACATGTTATCAAACAAAAAGGGGGGGTGTCCTAGGAGGACAAATGTAGGTTTGGATTGAGTGTCCATAGCTCCATTGGATTGGAGTATGGACGACACAAAGACTCATGCATGAACATGTAGGCAAGCATGCAAAGATGCATAAAAGCAAAGAAAGCCAAATGGGTGGCACAAAGCAAGCAAGGCAAGCATATCAATATCGCATAGAGCGGAGAAAGACGTATATCAAGCACAACACCACAGAGGTGTATCTTTCAAGTGGTTACATCCAAACAAAGCCTAGGGGGGATGGATGCGGCCACACAAGCACAAGCCCACGGAGGGCACAAAGCATGGCAAAGCCTAGGACTAGAGGGGCTAACATGTAGATAAAGCATAGAAATAAACAAGCAAACATAGACATGTATAGAGGAAATGATCCAAACCCTTTGATATAGGTCTATGTGTATGGATGTAGGCCTAGACCACAAGATCTAGATCTACACCCTACTGGAAGAGCCAAAAAGAAAAAGAGAGACATATCAAGGGATAAAAAGGGCTAAAGTAGCACATGGCATAGCTTCCAACACAGATTTAAGCTCACAAGCATGGCATGGAGCACATAAACAGATAGATCTAACAAAGGGACATAGATCTAAGCAAAAACATAGCAAAGAACACATAGGCATGTAAATCTAAGCATAAACATGGCAAGGAACGCATAGGCATGTAGATCTAAGCATAAACATGGCAAGGAGCCTAAAATCATGTGGATCTAAGCACAAATATGACAAGGAGCCTAAAATCATGTGGATCTAAATACAAACATTAAAAGTAGAGATAGTGGGCTAGGCCAACAACATCAAAGCAATAAATCATAGCATAAACAAGGAAACATGCTATAAAAACTATAAACATATGCTAGGAAGCAAGAACATGCTAGGAAAAGCAATAAAAGCATTTTATTAAGCAAGATAAAGCTAAGAAAAAGCTATAAAAGAAAAGGGTGTGGATTGTAGCTAAAAAGCTACATCCACACCCTTAAACCTCAAATTCAAGGTATGGAACCAAGGAGAGAAAGATTGGGCGTAAGAACACTACCTTGAAGATTGTAGAGAAAAGATGAGAATCTAAGTTGTTTGAAGGTGTTTTGATATGTTTTGATGTGTTTGGAAGAGAAATTAGAGAGAGAGAATCTGCCCAAAATTGCCTAGAAAATCTTTTTTTTTTTTTTTTTGGGGCAAAATAAGGGGTCTATGGGTATTTATAGTGAAAAAGTGACCCTTCAGTTGCTGGCGCACCTTGTAGGGCCGCCGGCCACCTTGTTGATGTCAGCAATTCTGGCCTTTTCCCGGGTTAAACTTTGGACACGTATTTAAAGGCCTTCCCGGACTCGGATTGAGCTGATCTTGGTGTCTCTAGAAAGCTCTAGATGTTTAGTTTTGAGAACACTAGGGAAATTGAAAATCCAATGGTCGGGTTAAAATTTATGGCCTTTAGTAGCATGCTGATGCACTTTTCACAGTTTTCTAGATATCTCAACCGTTTTAACTTTGATTTCGATCCATGAATAGTCGTTGGAAAGAGAATTTGATAATATTCGTAATAGCACTAGTCCTAACCTTTTTTGATGATCAAATCAAAATTAGGGTTTCTAGTGCCCCCGAGAGTCAACCTTTAACCTTTTCTGACGATCAAATCAAAATTAGGGTTTCTAATGCCCTCGAGAGTCAACCTCGAGTCAAACTTGGTCAAAGTTGACAAAAATCACCAAGTAGCTCGGGTTTGATGTAGAAAAATGAAAAATATCATTTTGGGATGATTTTAACCCGATTTGACTTTCAGTCAACCTAGGGTTGACTAGGGGCATTTTGGTCAATTTGGCCTGAAATGGCATTTCAAGTGCTTTGATGTGCAAATGGGTTGTGCTACTTCAATCTGGATGTTTTTGTGACCCCATAAAGAAAATATAATATTTTTAGAATTTTCGGGGTTCGGCACGCAAATCGAAGGCAGACAAACGATGTTTACACCAAAGGAATGAGGGGGATGAGAAATCTAGTATCCTCTCTTCCACCATAGAGATAGCATTCACATTCCCTTCTAGATGAGAAGGCATGGGATTGGTGATGACATTTGGCCCGGTCATGTTGTCAAACTATATCAGCTTGTTATTGATGAGATCTCGAATTCGATATCTCAATTGCACACACTCTTCTAGGGTATGCCCTTCGGCCCTGAAGTCATGCTCACATTTCTTAGATGAATCAAAAATGGGTGGGGGAGGATTGTCTCTAGGTTTCACAAACAGTGGAGTCACTAGCTTCTTCTTCAACAGATAGGCATAGAGTTCTACCATAGGCATGGGTAACGGAGAGAATTTCCATGGTTCCCCCTTGGGATACCGGGGTTGATCGAGCTTTCCTTTCTAATAAAATGCTAGGTGAGGTGCCTGGGCTGGCTGAACTTGTTGTTGATAGGGCCAAGCAATCGGGTTGTATATGTAGAAGTGACACCCCTTAGTCCTTCTAGTGTTTTGTCAATCATGTGACATTGACTTCCTTTCCTTTATGGGCGGTTGCCTTTTTCAGTTGCTGTTCTATCATATAATTCAAGGCATCAAGATCGAATATTTTCTTGCTCCTAATACTCTCATCAACACGCTCCCCTATAGGAATCAAGATTGTGAAGTGAGTGACTTAGGCACTGATCACCTTCTCATAGTATGGAGGCTTAAGGTTATCGATGAACCACTTGGTCATTGCATCTTCCATTATAGGAGGAAGCACTTGCGCGGCAATTCACACCACCTTTGGACATACTCGTGGAAAGATTCCTCACTTTTTTTTCTCTCATCTTAAGAACTGTGAGGCCGGGAGCTATCTTAATATTGAACCGGTAATACTCCAAAAATACATTGGCCATCTCTCTCCAGTTGGAGGTCTTTTCTAACCTCACATACCATGTGGCTATAGGGCTGGTCAAGTTATCGGGGAAAATCTGGCAAAGCAAAGGATGATTGTCTCCATAGGGTGCCATCTTCCTACAGAACATGCGCAAATGGGCGCAGGAATTCTCTAGTGCTGTCATACTTGACAAACTCAGGTGACTTGAACTTAGGTGGCATAATGACCTGAGAGAAATAGGTCAAGCTATCCAAATCGACACTTCCATGAGCATCGGAGCCTTCTATGATACGAATTTTCTCAGTCAGGGTCTCCACTTGACTTTTGACCTAACCATAGCCAGACTCTGTGGTCTTATCCTTAGGAGGTTTCAATTCAGGGTCACCCCCTTGTGGGATGAATGGCAGTGTGGTTTGGCCTTGATTTGGTTCTGGCGGTAGCCAGGCCTCATTTTCAAACTGAGGCGTAGAAACCTCCAGAGTGGAACCAAACGGATCAAAGGAGGCCTTTTCGGCTACTCCTGTCCACCCATTGACCTAGAAGTGCCTACAAATTAGCACCCAATAACTGTTTAAGGTATACGCATCCAACATTCACCTTCAATGCAGAGTCTAGGTTCGACCCAATATAAGGGGTGATGTCATACATTTTGAAATGAACAGGGAAAGACTTTCCAAGCGTAACATATATATGAATAGATAAAGGTGTAGTAGAAATTAAATCTACTACCCTAGGTTTGCACATGTGAAGGAAAGTTGTTAAGCATGCTTAGGAAAGTAGGAAAGCTTCACACTTATGAAAATACCTCAAAGCCAATTTTTGGAAAACCATTTGAAAAAACATTTTTTGAAAATTCTTTTTTAGTTTTGAAAATAGTTTACTAAGGATATAGTAAAAGCATTTTTCAAAAAGAAAGCCCCGGAGGCTAATGCCAATTTCAACGTTTTTGAAAGCCAATGTCCAAAGATTAGGATTTTATCAAAAGCTCTAAAGGCTAAACTCTCTAAATGTCCCCAGTGGAGTTGCCAGTCTGTTGATGCCTTGCGGTGGTTTGACCACCCATCGCAGCGATGCTCAACGTGTGACCGCGAGAGCTACATGCTCGGGGGCTTAGGTTCTGTGGAGGAGGGTTATACCTCTGGTGTGTGATTGGAAAATGAGTCAATTTTAATTGGGTTACCAAAGGTAAGTGAAGTCATCACCAATCATTGGGTTTTTTCTAAGGTATGATTGGTCACTTGACTCTATTTGATTTTATTACCAATCCTAGGCTAAGAAACAGGTCGTTTTTCCTAATCTAATCTAATACGGACGAATAAAAAATCTTGATTCTTAAGTTCGAAAGTCTGGTTACGTGTGAGGAAGGTGTTCGGCACCCCACAACACCTATCCATAGATAGTCCTTTGTTTTGGTAAAATCTTAATTTAAGGACATTGACAATTAAAAATCAAGCTATTGGCATTAGCTTTCGAGGCTTTAATCGAATTGGACTTTGAGATTTGGTTTCGAAAAGGGTATGGTCTTGATCGATGCTTCCCTAGTGTAAGGCAAAGCGTTGCCAAATTTTCACCATGAAACTAAGGCGAAATGCTGTTGGATTTTCATCGTGGAAATTTGGCACTAATTCCAAACACATTAGGGAAGCATCGATCAAGACCACACAATTTCCAAAACCAAACCTTAAAGCCCAATTCGATTAAAGTCCCGAAAGCTAATGCAAATAGCGTGATTTTTAATTGCCAATGTCCTTAAATTAAGATTTTACCAAAATAAAGGACTGTCTATGAACATGCATTGTGGGGTGGCTACCACCTTCCCCACACGTAACTAGACTTCCAAACTCAAAAATCAAGATTTTTTATTCATTCATATTAGATTAGGAAAAACGACCTTTTTCTTAGCCTAGTATTGGTAATGAAATCAAATAGAATTAGGTGACCAATCACAGCTTAGAAAAAAGCCAATAATTAGTGGTGACTTCACTTAGCTTTGGTAACCCAATTAAAATTGACTCATTTTCCATTCACACATTAAAGGTATAACCCTCCTCCATAGCACCCGAGCTCCTAAGCCTGCAGCTCTCGAGGGCATGCGTTGAGCATCGCCGCGATGGGTGGCCAAACTGGCCCGAGGCATCGACACCCGTCCTAGCCTTCTTTGGACAAGGACCATGTTCTGGATGAGGCACGTATCCAACCTCCACCTGTTCAACTTTCTTCTTCCGCTTATCAATGATTGCATCTTCAGCATTAATGAAACTTTGTGCTAAGTTTAGTAGTTCCGCCATCATTTAAGGCTCTCAATCAAACATTTAGTGAATGAACAAATCTGAAGTAACTCCATTTTGGAAGGCCGTTAGGAGAACGTTGTTGTCTACCTCTCCCACTAGTAAAGCTTCCTCGTTGAAATGGTTGATAAAAGACCGTAGGCTTTTGTTCTCCGCCTGCTTTATCTGCAACAAGTTGAACAATGGACACTTGTGTCTTTGGCTTCCAATGAAGTTATTGATGAGCAACTTGCTTAACTCTTGGAATGAGGGTATATTATTTGGAGGTAGCTTATTGAACCATATTCTACCTAAGCCTTTCAATGTTGTGGGAAAAACTCTGCACATGATCTTGTCTAGAATCCCTTGTAGATACATAGTTGTCTTGAACGTAGCAATGTGATCATAGGGATCCCATGACTCATCATATGAGTTTAGTTGAGGCATCCTGAAATTATGAGGTAGGGGATGAAATGTGATTGACGCAATGAAGGGGGAATCAATTTTGTGGATGGTCATCTATGTCTGTTCTTCCTATCATGGAGTCCCTCATCTCCTTCATGGCTATCTTCATCAGGTCCACTTCTCTCTCTAAGTTTGGTACCCTTTGGGTTATTTTTCCCCTCGGTTGATCTTCTCCTTCGATGCTGCTTTCTACCCTCCTATCCTTTGGCCTCGTCTTGATTCTTCCTAGTTTGCATGTTAATGGTAGCGATGCTTTTTCTTGTGGACTTTTTTGGCTAAGTCTTGGTTTCGTTGTGTTAGTTCTACAACTGCAACCAGCATGGACTGCAACTGCTATTGTATGGAAGCTGGTGGAGGATCATGGGTGTGATTAGGATGGGTAGAGGTGTCTCCGGTTTCTGGATTTTCTAGATTGGTGGCCATCAACCTACTCTAGACCATACAACCTTTTGTCTTAGGGAGCAAAATGACTATCACGATTTATTCCCATAGATAGCATCAACTAATGAGGTATGATATCTGTAGCCTATATGCTCCAAAAATGATGGTGGATCAACAACTTGAAAAGAGAAAGAAAGACTATCAGAGTGGACCGATGTGGTGTTGGCCAAGGATCCTCCAATGGCTAAATTAGTATCTCTCTCAAGGACTCAAGTTTTAGAAGTAGAAGGATAGTTATGCATACCTTTGCTTCGTGAGGTTTGGTCCCTTTTATAGAAAGTTTGGAGTTTATCTACTTGTTAAGTGCCACTACCATTGAAAGAGATGTGTGGACTTAGTGGAGAGAGTGGAGCGAATTTTGAGGAATTCACCCCATGTCTCTAAATAGTTGATCAAGGTGTAACTGTCTCTGGTTTGTAGGAATCACCTTAGAATTTACTAAGTGTTTGTCTATCGTCTATGAGCTCTTGTATTTAGATGACCTATTTTCTTCTCAGATGAACTCGTCTCTTCCTTCTGGAACTTCCACTTTGTTCTCTCTCTTGACAATGATTTTCCAACCTCTTCCCTTCTTTGGACAAACCTTATTCTTTTGGATGAGTCTTACGGATGATAGTTCACTTTTAGTTACATCAAAAAGTATCCTATCGAACATGAAGATTCATTTTTAATATATATTTTATCAAAATTGTAAACCCAAAGGCTCCAAACATAAAAATGCCAAAACTCAAATCTCAATTTTATATTATTACTGTAAGTCTATGGATTATGTTCCCGCCAAAATAATAATTGTTAATGACTTAATTCTTTAAAAAACAAATGCTAAAATTATTACAACTTTGACTAGAAAAAACTCACAATATGATATAAAAATGATTTTAAATAGTTACATTTCAACAAGATAATAAATAAGAGTTTGAATGACTCTTTAAGTACTGTTAGGGGTATTATAAATTGTTTTACTACATTAGCATACAAACTAATCTATCACCAATCACAAAGAGGTAATTTAAATATTCATTTATGAGGTTCTTTTGGATGACTCTTATGGATGATAGTTCACTTTTAGTTACATCAAAAAGTATCCTATCAAACATGAAGATTCATTTTTAATATATATTTTATTAAAATTGTAAACCCAAAGGCCCTAAACATAAAAATGCCAAACCTCAAATCTCAATTTTATATTATTGCTGTAAGTCTATGGATTATGTTCCCACCAAAATAATAATTGTTAATGACTTAATTCTTAAAAAAAAAATGCTAAAATTATTACAACTTTGACTAAAAAAACTCACAATATGATATAAAAATGATTTTAAATAGTTACATTTCAACAAGATAATAAATAAAGTTTGAATTACTCTTTAAGTACTGTTAGGGGTATTATAAATTGTTTTACTACATCAGCATACAAACTAATCTATCACCAGTCATAAAGGGGTAATTTAAATATTCATTTATGAGGTGGTTAAAGCCTAATCAAAATTATTATCATATCAATTTGTAAATTTTAGGATAAATTGCAAATTACACCCCTGAAGTTTGAGGTTGATTGGATTTTACACCCCCAAGTTTCAAAAACTTGATTTTACACCCTGAAGTTTGGTTCTGTTAGCATTTCACCCCCTGAAGTTTGGTTTTGTTAGCATTTCACTCCCCACAGTTAGTTTCTACTGTTAAGTGACACATCATCATGCTGATGTGTTTTATTTTTGCCAAATTAGTCCCAAAACTACATCGTTTCAATGATAACCAAGTGAAGAGCTAACACAATCAAAACTACGAAGTTTCAAGCCTAAACCTTGTTTGTTTGTTTGTTTGGTTTTTTTTTTTTTTTTTTTGTTTTTTGTGAGAAAGTTTCAAGCCTAAACTTTTTTTTTTTTGGAGAGAAAATTTCAGGCCTAAACCTAAAACACATTACTCTTAAACAATAGTGTTTAAATCAAAAAACAGAAACCCTAACCCCACGATTTGTCTGCAGACTATCGGCTGTGTGAACCCAGGCAAATCTTGTGGTGTACAATGCAACAATGGTTACTCTAATACTAATACGAATTGGCAACCCACCAACTTCTTTGACATTCTAATTGACTCCTTTTAGAATTCCCTTGTTGTCTCTTCCGTTGGTGCCTTCCACAACGCCTAACATGTATCATCATATACTAGCCATAAACTGGTACAATAATCATCTTTAATTCCTATGTTATTATAATGACTTTCAACCTTAATTTTCGTTTCATTAATATATGTTGTTAGAAACCAAACACTTTTTAACTGGTTCTTTCCTTACTCTTGTTGTGTTCACAATAATTTCTTGGGTTTAAAATTGATTTGACTAATTTGTAAAATTTTGAATTTTTTTTTTGGTAACCATAAAATTGGATTTAGGTTCTTTCGGGCATGGTTGAAAGAGGAAGGGGGACAATTCTCTTCATGGGCTATTCAGCTTTTGTTAATGGCATTCCCAGTTTCTTTGTCCAAGACTAAGTTGGTTAGATAGATTATGGGGTTATGGTTTTATTTTTTATTTTATATTTTAGAGTTTGTCATGAACACTATTGTTTAAGCAATAGTAATATGTTTTACGTTTAGGCCTGAAACTACGTAGTTTTGATTGTGCTAGCTTGGTCATCACTGAAATGATGTAGTTTTGGGGCTAATTTGGCAAAAAGAAAACACACTAGCATGATGATGTGTCACTTAACAGCAGAAACTAACTGTGGGGGGTGAATTACTAACGAAACCAAACTTCAGGGTGTAAAATCAAGTTTATGAAACCTTGAGGTGTAAAATTCAATGGTGTAATTTGCAATTTACCCTAAGTTTTATGTAGTAAAACTTGTAGTATTTTTTTTTAAATACTTTTAATGGCACATTAGTTTTTAAGACCTATGCAATAAAATTTGTAATATCCTTAATATCACTCCTAAAAAAATTTTGTTGGGGTATTCTAAAGATTAAATC
This sequence comes from Quercus robur, assembly GCF_932294415.1. Taxonomy (NCBI): domain Eukaryota; kingdom Viridiplantae; phylum Streptophyta; class Magnoliopsida; order Fagales; family Fagaceae; genus Quercus; species Quercus robur. The sequence goes on from NC_065543.1 coordinate 25,690,800, forward strand.
ACACTTGACTGGAGTTAAGGGGTAATGACACCAAGATTATTGTTGTTATTTCCAAAAAATATAAGTTAAATATTTATGTATTTTTGTTACAAATTTTTTAAAGGTAAACATAATATACTCGTACCATACATATATTGTTCTTTTTCCGTTTTCGTATTTTTATGTTGAGCTTTTGAAACATACTTTTTTTTTTTTATAATGCTGAATTATACCTGCCTGTATACTTACCATATTAAACACATACCATATTTTACTAACTATGCTGCCATGATAGAAGCCCAATGCTAAAACCTAAAAGTTGTGGCAAACATAATAATTGAGTTAAGTGGGTAACCCTTCGAATTGTGTAGTTTAATTAAATTTTGAATTTCATGGCAGCGAACCATAATTTCATTGCAGACAGAATTTGCTAGATTATGGACACTTGCAAAGGATTTTGAAGCATACAAACAATCATATTAATAAATGAGTGTAAAATTATATAAAAAAAAGGGTTAGCATTTAGCTGAAGTTGGTTAATTATTGTGACTAAAATGTGTGTTAATGAGGGGTGTAGTCATTGCAAATATGTGTTAATTAGGACCATCGCAAATAAGTTAAGATAGAACATGTGTGAAAGTTGGTATTTGAAGGTCGAAAATGCATGCATTATTGATTAGAAAATCCCATAGAGTAGTAGTAAGATAGATTAAACTTAGGCTTCGTTTGAGAATTTATAAGGGAATGGAATGGGATGATCATAAAGGAATGGAAATGAATGAAATGTACTTAAGCAAGAAAAATGAATGGAAATGAATGAAATTAAATAACCTTGATTAGATGTTTTAAAATAAAGAAATAGAAAGAATGAAAATGAATGGAATGTAAGTAATCTTGTTTGGGAGTAACATAGAGGGAATATAATAAAATCATTTTATGACAATATTACTATTAAATCCTTATTTTAAAATAAATGGTTGAATATATAGGGGTATTTTGGGAGTTTTAGTAAAAAATCCATTAAATCTAATTTCATTCCCTCACATTCCTCCAAATTTCAGGGGGAATGAAAATTTGAGGTTTTAAGGGAATAGAGATGAATGAGTATTTTCTCTTACTCATTCCATTCCCATTTCCACTTAAACTCCCAAACTAGCAAATGGATTTTCCATTCCCTCTATTAAAACTCTCAAATGAAGAGAAGAATATTATAAAATTATTCTTTTCATTCCTTTCCATTCCATTCTCTCCTCCCAAACAAGAGCTTAGGATGATGTTCAAATGGCGGTTACGCTCCAAATCCCCCATGACTAATGAGTAATGAATGAATGATAGATGATTTTATTAATTAAAAGTTGAGATAGATTTTATAAAAGAATATTTATTTATTGGACAATATTTGTTTTTTTTTTTTTTTTGAGAGAGACTTTTAACTTATGACGTTCGCTTCTGATGATAATTCTTTATCATCAAACCAAAACACCAGCTAGTTTTTAGTGATGATAGCTCTTTATCATCAAACCAAAACACCAACCAGTTTTTAGTGTAGGTGGGAATTGAATCTCAAATCTCTTATTCAACCATTAGAGACTTTATTAATTGAGCTGTCTGGAAGCCTTAGATAGTATCGGTTAATTTAGATGAGATGCAAAAATATTGTGACAAGTAGTAACATGTGATGTGAGGCGCGTTGAGGAACGCATGGAATAACCATGTGATTGTGATTGTGATTGTGATTGTGATTGTGGCCATGGCCGTGACTAAAAAAAATAAAATTACACAAGTTATAAGCTGTAAGTTGTAGCAATAGGGGAGGGGTTTTAAAGAAAGCAAGAGATCAGTCATATTCCTCCTTTTCCCATATGTATGATGATGATTGTATGTCAATGTGAGTGATTGAGTAACAGACTCACAAATCACAATGCTGGCCTGCCTGTGTCGGTGCTGGTGTCGGTAGTCGGAACCAGCCAAACTCTCTGCTCCTTTTTGTTTATTGTTTTTTTTTTTTTGTTTTTTAATATTTTGTCACTATTATACTAACACGCTCATTCCTTTTGACTTTTTTTTTTGACTCTATTTTTTAAATCATCATCAATATAATTGGGTTGTAAAAAAAATTAAGTCTAGTTGAAGTCTTCATTGGTAGAGAAATGAAGCTTATCGTGTACTACTATTACTAGATTCCAATTTCAAATCATTTCCTTCTTATTTGCCAATTTCTTTTCTCTTCAGTTTCAAAAAAAAAAAAAGAAAAAAAAGAAAAAAGAAAAAAGAAAATTTCTTCTCTCTTTTTTTTATTAAAAAAAAAAATTTCATAGAGTCCCAATTCCTAGTTTTGAATTTTCCGATCTCTTCCAAAAAAAAGCACCCATTCAACTTTTCATCTGTATAATAAACAATATATATTACGTATCGATCTGGGAATTCGGGGAGGGTCAATTGTGACATAGTAATTAGATTAGATCGTTGTTGTGTGGGTTTTGGGTGGGCCGAAGAAGAAGAAGAAGAAGGAAATGTCTCCGTCTGCAAATGGACGGAGGAGAAGTAGCGGAAGCGGAGGAGGAGGAGGAGGAGGAGAAGGTGTGAATTATAGTTATAAATATATAGAGCACCAAGTGTCCAAGTTCGATACCCTCGCCGGTGTCGCCATTAAATACGGTGTCGAGGTATTTCTCTTTCTTTCTAAAACTAGAATAAGCACCTCATTTTCCTTTCTTTGTTTTTATGTAAAATTGAGTCAAATAAACTGACACTAGGCAAATAATTTTGTTGATTGAGATCGTCTTTCGTGTCTATCATGTATGGAACAAGACATAATTTATTTAAGATTGCATGATGAATGGCACAATTAACTAATCTTCTTTGTGTTACTACTTACACCCACAAAAGCTTACTCCAAATGCCGTTCACTCCATCTGGCATGGCATGGGTAAACTATGTATGTATAAATTACCAAATCTTAGTTAGTTAAATTCCTAGTGTTCCGTTTCCCTCACATTTTCAATCTTTAGCTTTTCATGACTGCAACAACAAACTAACTTATATGCTCATATGGATTACCTAATTTTTCACTCTATACAAACGTAAATCAAGTCTCAACTAGTCGCATTCTTACTATTACCAACTCTCTCTCTCTCTCTCTCTCTCTCTCTCTCTTAATATATTTTATAATTTCATAGTTGGGGAGGAGGGGACTTTCTGCTTGGATATCTCCATTAGAAACACTAGAAGGTGCTAGTTTAGCTTCCAAAAAACAAAAAAACGCTAAAATGGCACTTCCTTCTCCCTTTATAATAGGATGGATTCAAGGCCCAAGAGTGTGTATGTAACTTACTACTCAAAAAAATATGTGTTGTTAATTATTTGGTATGAATAATTAGTCATCTGAAACCAATGGACATCATTTAATTTTAGTTGTCTTTTTAAACTAAATTAGCACTCTAAAATGGGAGCATTGAGTACTAAGTACTACCTTTTATGCATTTAAAACACCTTCATAGTATAATTGTATGAATGGGCTATCAAGTTTACCTAGGACATGTCATCTCACATGAATTATTGCCCTTGAGCTGATTATGAGATATTGGCCTTTCTTTCTTCTAATGGATCTCTATTTTTAATGAGTTAGGTAGCTGACATTAAAAGGATGAATGGCTTGGCAACAGATCTTCAAATGTTTGCTTTGAAAACATTACAAATACCATTACCAGGAAGACATCCACCATCTCCCAATTTGTCTCCCAATTTGTCTAATGGGTCTGCTTCTCAAGGGTATGATATACTTCATCTCTACAAATAACTATTTTTACTTATAGTCAAGCTTATTATCATCCCATTGCTAGCCTTTAGTCTGCAAGGAGTTACTTATAAAAATAAATAAAAGAAAAATGGTTTTTTTATTTTTTATTTATTATTTATTTTTTTATTTTTTATTTTATTTTATTTTTTTTCTAGGATATGCTCTAGCATGTCTTGTGTCCACTAGTATACAATGCCATGATGACTTCTTCTTCCTCTCACTTTATTATGCATTCATCAATTTACTTGCCCTTGAGTTTATGACACTTCATTCTTGATTCTTGTAGCATCCATATTTCCAACAATTTGCTTTCTTATTGCATATATATGTTTAAGACATTACAAAAAATTAATATTTTTGTCTTCTTTGTGTTATCCAATGCATAGACAACACTATAGAGTGCCTTATTATAACCGTTTTTTTCATTGTTGGAGGCAATGAATTGTTCTTCTTATAATTGTGCATTTGCTTACAAAGCCAAGTGCACAATAGTTGGATATGTTCATTTTAGTATTATACATTGCTATGCTCCATACCTACACTTTTGGAGAGAGCCTGACACTGGTGTTGGTGTACAAAGGCTAAATATCTACCCTTGGTCTTATCTATAAAAAAAAAAAAACTCTTGCTTCTTAGTGATTGTGATGGGATCTCAAAACTGATGTACAATGGATGCTAAATTATTTTAGTATTTGTCCCTTTTTGACTGTGTAAGACTCAGATCATAGAGATCATGAGTTCATGATATACTTAAATTAATGAGATATAGTATGGAAGTTTACGTGGCCTGGTCTTTTTTTTTTTTAAATGGTTAGAAATCTCCTAAGCTACTACCCGAATCCCTCCCCTGCCCCTCAACCCCTAGGAAGTACCTAGAGAGGTGCCATTAGACCAATTGGGTCATTGGCTATTCTTTTTACAATGCTAATAGCGAGTATAGGACTTACATTACCCAAGAAAAGTCAATGCATGGAGAGCATATGGCATAATAAATCCCCACGACACACCACACCCAGGGTTGTGACATACTAACTGCAAGGAGTTCAAACATAGCAGACCCCAAACTTATCAACAACAAAAAAAATGAATGAGATTTTTTTTTTTAACATAAAAGGTGTTGTTGAGATAAAGAGGCGTGTGGCCCATGTACACAGGAAGTATTACAATAAGAAATTAAATCTAATAAATTTATAATTGAAAATAATTCTTACGCTGTCATCCATTCGGTCAAGGATCTGAAAAACAGCAATTTCAGCTTTAAAATGGTCCTTTCACATTGCTCAAGATATGATTGAGTTTAAGACTTGTTCTTATATCTTTTGATTGATGAACTCCTTCATGTTTGAGGATTATTCCTTGAACCCCTTATGACATATTCCCCTGGGAAAAACTACAAGCAGTTCAAGTACTAGAAGCTTGCACCTGAACATATATATTTTTTGATTTGGGAAAATGTTACATTATTCTGGCTAAAATTTAAAAATAAAATAAAATTGTGCAATTAGTTAAATAATGACATCTGGATAACATTAATAATGACATGAACTCTACCATAAGATGAACATATTTACAAATCCTAAGTAGAGTTTGAAACAACGATCTGATATTTTTTTACGCTTACATTTGTGTCTTTGATCTTGTGAGATTGCAATCTGTATTTCTTGAACTAGCCTTTATGTTTCTGTAGATGTACTCTTTGTTATGGTTTGGTAAGCAATTAGCAGCCAATTAAAAAAAACCCAATTACAATTGATTTCGTTTACAGGAAAATATAATATATGCTTCAAAAGTGGACATTTAACTTAATGATGTATTTTTGGTTCATGACTTGCCAATCAATAATATGTTTTCTTGTTTTTGATTGACTAGAACCATACTTGGTCTTGTGTTCATCTAAACTTAGAAATGTTCCCTTCCGGGAACACATGTTCCCAAATTTTGTTGAGACAAAATTGAGGAATCAAATTTTATGCACCATCTGGAATGTTATGTATGCTGACCTTTTATTGACTGATGGTGGTTCTTTGATTGCGCACATAAAGCCAGTGTAGTGAAAAGTGAGCAGCGAAACTAAGCTGTCACTGTAACTGTTTAGAAAATTTAGGTCTCATATCTTATTCACTTCTAAAATAATGTGGGAGTTGACTAGGTAGTACACTTGAATGCTCAACTAATTCCAGTGAAGTGAAAGCTGACCTAGGTGCTCAGTGCTCACCCAAACTCTCAAGCAAAGGATAGGCACCAAAACCTCTTGACAGGAAGTCTGTTAGAAACTCAAGAGGTAGTATGAAATCCATTGGGGTGGGCTCAGATCAGTATCCATGAATTTAAAAATCCTATCTTGGAATGTGTAGGGTTTAAATAATTTTCATAGGAAGGATGCTGTCAAAAATATTCTTAAGGAGTGGCATGGTGATGTTGTTTGTTTACAGGAAACCAAATTGGATTGTACAAACTCTACCATTGTGAAAAATCTATGGGGCAGCCCTTTTGTAGATTGGGCAGTTTTGGATGTAATTCACACTGCTAGGGGTATTTTGTTGGCATGGGACAGGAGGGAGGAAGTTGATTATTTTGTGGGTAGATTTTCTGTTTCTATTTTGTTGAAGGCGTAGACGGTTTTGAATGGGTTTGTTCATGGGTGTACTGTCCGTTTGATGACAGTGCTAGGAATGCAACGTGGGTGGAACTTGATTCTGTGAGATTGCGGTGGATCTTGGCTTGGTGTTTGATTGGTGATTTCAACATCATCAGATATCCGGTAGAGAGACTTGATTGTAACTCTTTTAGCTCAGCCATGTTTAAATTCTCTGGCTTTATTGAGAAAAATAATCTGGTTGACCTGCCTTTGGAGGGGGGCGACTACACTTGGTTTCATGATTCTGATAATCCTTCCATGCCCAGAATTGATAGGGCTCTGAATTTAGTTGACTGGGAGGATCATTTTTTGGATGTGACCTAGAAGACTCTTCCTTGGGTGGTGTTGGATCATTGTCCTATTTTAGTGGAGGTAGGAGGTATGTTGAGGGGGAAGATAAATTTGAGAATATGTGGCTGAAAGTGGAGGGTTTTGTGGATTTTAGCTTGTAAATTGAAGGCTTTGAAAGGTGACTTGAATCATTGGAATAAGCATGTGTTTGGGGATGTGGCTTTTAGGAAAAAAAATTCTTTTTATTGAGTTTTTGGGTCTTGAAATTAGAGAAGAGCTGCAAGTCTTGTCTCTAGATGATAGATTTGGAAGAACAGTAATCAAAGCTGATATCGTGCATTTAGCTTCTTTGGAGGAGATTTCTTGGAGGAAAAAATTCAAGGTCTTGTTCATTAAAGAGGGGGATAATAATACTCGGTTTTTTCATAGGTAGGCTAACTTGCACAATTGAACCAATCGCATTAGGGGAGTGGAGGTTGAGGGAGTGCTTTATGAGTATGATAGGGAGGTTCAAGATCAGGTGGTGGAATTTTATAAGAATTTATAACAAGAGCTTGAATCTTAGAGGCCTACCGTTGATGGCCTAGAGTTTACTTGCTTAGATGAAACTGAGAGGCTATCTTTAGAGAGGGAGTTCAATAAGGTGGAGATTCTTGTTGTTTTAAAGGAGGCTGAGGGTGATAAGGCACTTGGGCCGGATGGCTTTACTATGGGTTTTTTCCAATAGTGTTAAGTGTGTGTTAGAAGAGGATGTTATGGCTTTTTTGGATGGATTTTCATAGAACTTGCATCTTTGAAAAATCCCTTCATGCCACTTTTTTGTGTCTAATTTCTAAAAAGACCAATGCTATTGACATTAAGGACTTTTGTCCTATTAACCTTGTGGGTAGTTTTTATAAGCTGTTATCAAAAGTGTTGGTACATAGGCTCCGTTGTGTTTTGGATAAACTCATTTTTAATTCTCAAAATTCCTTTGTTGGAGGGAGACAGATTCTTGATCCCATTCTCATTGTAAATGAATGTTTGGATAGTAGAATGAAGAGTGGAATTCTTGGTGTGATTGTTAAGCTTGATATTGAGAAGGCTTATGATCATGTGAATTGGGATGCTTTGTTTTATCTCATGGAGAGGATGGGTTTTGGAGAGAAGTGGGGGAGGTGGATGAAGTTTTGTATTTCTACTGTCCGTTTTTCAATTCTTGTTAATGGCTCTCCAATGGGTTTTTTTTGGTAGTTCTTGAGGCCTTCGCCAAAGGGACTCTTTGTCTCCTCTTCTTTTCCTGTTGGTGATGGAAGTTTTGAGTAGGCTGTTGAAAAGAACGGAAGAGGGAGGCTTTCTTAGGGGTTTTCAAGCAGATTCCCATTCACAAGGAGGTATGCATATTTCTCATCTTCTTTTTGTTGATGACGCTATCTTATTTTGTGATGCAACCAAGGAACAACTTTTAGGTATTCGTATGGTGATGATTTTCTTTAAGGCAATCATAGGCTTGAAAGTCAATATTGGTAAGAGTGAGATTGCTCCAATGGGGGAGTTAGGGAGTTTGAATGCTTTGGCTAGTGTCTTAGGTTGCAATATTGTTAGGTTGCTCATAGTTTACTTGGGTATGCCTTTTGGGGCTCATTTTAATGATTCATCAATTTGGAATCCTATTACAGAGAGACTTTCTTTGGAGTGGTATTGATGCTCCTAAGGTTCCTTTGGTGGAATGGCATAAGGTTTGTATGCCATTGCAAAAGGGTGGTTTAGGGATTCGACGGCTGAGAAGATTTAATTCTGCTTTGTTAGGCAAATGGTTGTGGAGATATGGAACGGAGAGAGATGCCCTTTGGAGGAAGGTCATTGAGGCTAAATATGGGGATGAAGGGGGTGGTTGGTGTACCAAACCGGTGTTAGGGACCTATGGTGTTAGTGTGTGGAAATCCATTAGAAGTGGTTGGCTGGACTTTTCTAAATTTCTTCTGTTTGATGTGGGTGATGGTATGAAGATAAAGTTTTGGGAGGATGTATGGTGTAGGGATTGTTCCCTTAAGGAAGCATTCCCAGAATTGTATAGTATTAGTCGGGCAAGGGAGTTTTTGTGTCAAAGGTGATGTGTTTCTCCAATGGGAGGCTTCATTGGGACATTTGGTTTCGTCGTCCACCACAAGATTGGGAGTCAGAATCATTTGATCGCTTTTGGGTTGTGCTTTATTCCACGAATGTGTGGGATGTTGGTGATGACAAACTTTTTTGGAAGCCGGCAATGAGGAGAGGTTTTGAGGTTCGAGGCTTCTATCACTCTTTTTCTCCTTCTTCTATCATTGATTTTCCTTGGAAAATGGTGTGGCAATCCAAGGTTCCTCCTAAAGTAGCGGTCTATTCTTGGATTGCTGCCTTAGGTAAGATCTTTTTTTTTTTTTTTTTTTTGATAAGTAATAAAAAATTTCATTGATAAAAAAGAGAGACACCCAAGTACACAGGGGGTATACAGGGGTGAACAAATCAAGAACGAACATTACAAAAATCAAGAAAATCCAAAATAGAAGAAAAAGGATGATTCCTCCACACAGACAACCAGTCCAATAAAGTTCTGAAAAATAGAAGCTTGATGTCAGGCAAGGAATGCTTGCTGTCTTCGAAACACCAAAGATTAACTACGGATAATCTTTGGAAGAGGCATATTGCAGTGTTAGAGTGGTGCTTTATGTGTAAAAGGTGTGGGCAATCGGTGGATCATCTGCTTTTTCATTGTCCTATAGCATATGACTTGTGGTCTATGGTTTTTTGTTTGTTTGGTATACATTGGGTCATGCTGTATAAAGTTAGTGAGGTATTAGCGTCTTGGCAGGGGAAGTTTGGTAGACATAGAAATAGGTTTATGGAGGTTTGTGCCGCATTGTTTGTTTTGGTGCTTATGGTGGGAGCAGAATGCGAGATGCTTTGAGAATTCTGAACGGTCTATTCTTACATTAAGTTTTTCTTTTTCCGTTCTCTCCTTGAGTGGAGTTTAGTTTTGCCTTCCTATTCTTGTCTTTCTCTCCCCAATCTTATAGATCATTGTAATATGGGTTTTTGATTTGTGCTTCTGTAGTACGCTTCCTGTGTACTTGGTTGGTTTTTTCTTAATAAAATCTCTTTCGTTACTTATCCAAAAGAAAAAAAAAAAAAAAAGCTATTTAGTTGGAAACGTTTACATTTGTCCAAAGGAGGAAGATTAACTTTACTGAAAAGTACCATTTCAAGCCTTCCCACCTATTTCTTTTCCTTGTTTACTATCCCTCAAGCTGTGGCAGATAGATTAGAAAGGATCCAGAGAAATTTCCTATGTGGTGGGTTTGAGGAAGCTTTCAAATATCCACTTGTTGCTTGGAATAAGGTGTGTTGGCCAGTTGAGTCAGGTGGTTTGGGGATATGGAGGATTGGTTTGTTTAATCAAGCCCTGCTCGGAAAATGGTTATGGTGGTTCGGAAGTGAAACCAATCATTTATGGCATCAGGCTATAGCTACCAAGTATGGAGAGACTAGTGGAGGTTGGTGCACTAGAGTTGGTTGAGGTTCTCAGGGGTATGGAATGTGGATGAATATTATGAAAGGTGCAGAGAGTTTCTTTGGACATGCGTTGTATGTGGTAGGAGAGGGTCTTCGTATTCGATTCTGGTATGATCTTTGATGTGGGTATAGGGGTATGAAATGTGGAAGAATATTAGGAAAGGTGCAGAGAGTTTCTTTGGACATGTGTTGTATGTGGTGAGAGAGGGTCTTCATATTCGATTTTGGTATGATCTTTGGTGTGGGTACATTCCCTTAAAGGATCTTTACCCTGATCTTTTCTCTCGTGCTATGGGTAAAGAAGCCTGGATTTTAGAGTTGCTTGCTATTGTATCGAGTCATTAGACGGTGGTAGTAGAAGTTGGAATATTCAATTCCACCATGATCCTGATGATTGGGAGGTGGAGAGAGTGTATGCTTTTTACAAGCATATTTATTCTAAAATTCCAAGGGGTGGGGGGGTTGATAGATTGTTTTGGAAGTTAACCCCAAATGGTGTTTTTGATGTGCGCTTTTTCTATAATTCCTTATCTAACCCTCCTACCATTCCTTTCCCTTGGAAGTGTATTTGGAGTGTTAAGGTACTTAGAAGAGTGTCTTTCTATGGACAGCAGCTCGGGATAGTATTCTCATTATTGATAACCTTGTAAAAAGGAACCTGCCTCTGGTTAATTGGTGCTGCTTATGCTGTTGCGATGGAGAAACAATGGATCATCTTTTGCTTCATTGTAAGTTTGCACATGCCTTATGGAGTGAAGTTTTTCTAATGTTTGGAATGCAGTGGGTGATGCCAAGGATGGTTGTTTCTCTTCTTTTGCATGGGAGAATTATTTGGGGATACACTCTTCTTCGGTTTGGAATATGGTGTCAACCTATAATATGTGGCTAATTTGGAGGGAACAAAATACCCTTACTTTTGAGGATGTTGAGATATCTGTTGATCTTTTGAAGTCTTTGCCAGTTGGGACTTTGTTTGTGTGGTCTTGTATTTGGGATTTTACGCAATGTATTTCTGTATTTGATTTCCTTCAATCTATCTATGTTTCCCTTTGATTTGTTTTTATTTGTTTCATGTATAGTTTGTTCATCATCGTGAACAAGATGTACTTTTTTTAATGAAAATATCTATTTCCTATCATAAAAAAAGAACCTAATGCATATCTCTATCATTTCTACAGTTACTTAGCTTGACTACAAATTTAGTGTTCTGTGCTTATCACCTCTTTAGACCGGGCTTCAAGAGAAATTTCAAGATATTTTTCTTTTGTGCCCATTAAAGTTCCTAGAGGTTAAATAGCTATATGCCCCTCAAGAAAATAAAGCCTCATTGTTCAAATAACACTAGACATGGTGTTCTGAGTCTTAGATATGCTTCCCATTCTTTTAGTACACTACTTTAGGTTCATAATGCTGGTTTCTTTACAACTGGTTACCTCTGTGGACATCACCTGCACTATTGTAGTAAGATTTCCTTTGCTTGGATTTTTGAAAAACTATTGCCAAAATCAACATCCGTTTCCCTGCCTGGCGAGTTACTGTTGGCATTATAGTTTTCTCTGTTCTTGCCCAATCAAGGTTCCCTGATCTATGAATAAGCCTGAACGCCATGGCCTCTCTCTCTCTCTCTCTCTCTCTCATGCACACGGGTGGCTGCAATGTCAGACCAGTAAGAATTGTCAGACTCCGATTTAGGCTAGCTAGTGAATTTTCTGGCCACTTTGTTGTTGCTTCAAAACATAGTACCATGATTAGTTAACTTTTGACTCTTCATATATGTACACACTTTATCCTTATATTCAAAACTTTAATTTCATTCTCTCATACAAGCGTTAGTTTTCACATATAATTGAGACATGGATTTATCATCCACAGCGTGTGAAACTTTGAGCAACCTTTATAACTTTTTTCTTCCCTTGAAAGCATTCCAACCATCATAAATTTTAGGCCAAGATATACTTTAGTCCTTACACATTTGGGTGCATTTCAATTTCGCACCTCTATATTTTTGTGTCACTTTAGTCCTTATTTTTATTTGATTTCAATATTATTCTTACTGTTAAAATTTTTACCTAAATTTCTCAAAGAAAAGCTCTCAAGGCTTACTTTATTCAGTTAACAAAAACTTGTTACAAATGAGAACCCATATTGCTACTTATACAATCTATTTGCACTAACAGTCACAGGGTTGGCTCAAATCAAGACTAAATCTGATTGGTCAATAATGCTAAACCAATCAGCTAACACATTGACTAAGAACAAGTGGATCCAATTGGCTGCTGTTACAATAACAGCCTGTTGCCCACTGTTTGAGTACAAGTCCTTTAAGTGGAACTAACTGTCTAAGCAGAGACTAGCAACCTTCCAAGCTCTCTCCAGTTACCTCCAAATGGCTCAGAAATGGCCTGGAATATTAGTTAACATCCTTAACTCAATCCTAGTTGGCTGCTGGAGGTGTTGAACCCCAATAGTAGAGGTCGCTTCAATGTTCTGGCTGACTGCTACTGAAGCTTGGCTGCTGCATTGGGCCATTAGTAGTTGGCTGCTGCTACTGCCTTGTGTCAAGGCTACAGGTATGAGCAGCCATTTAGATGCTCCTGCATCTCTCTCTCTCTCTCTCTCTCTCTCTCTCTCTCTCTCTCTCTAATGGCAGATCAATACACAACACTGTTCCCGACCCATCAAACCATCAGTCACCATTTTGCAAATGATCTCCATGAAAGAAGAAAATGAGAAAGAACAAAAGAGAGGGTGAGAGCTCAAGCCTCCATAAATTGTTGTCTTCATAAGAAATTTTTTAAATTCATCACCCTACATGCAAGGAAACAATCATACCCACAAATTCACATCCCAATCGAACCTAAGCTCTGTATACAATGTCAATTACAACCACCGACCAAATCCACCCTGACACAAAACTACCCAAACCACAATACAGAGTAACCCCACTGCCAAACAATCACATACATAACAGCAACCCCACCACCACATGGCCACTCTTAGACTCACACCGCCAACTTGATTAACACCCAAGCTTCCTCAATTTCCAAAACCAACCCATTGAATTAATCTAAAGTAACCTGAACTGCGCATCTCAAATCCTTGAATTGTTGTCGTGCCCTCAAAAATCCTGATGCAGAATGCATTTGAGGAAAGCAAGAAAATAAGAAACTAGAGGGGAAATCCTAGGTTCACCACCTAAGGGTGCTTGGAATCACCACCAAGAGAAACAATTCTAATCAGAAAACTCGTATTCAAAATGCAATACCCAAAATGTTTATGGAACCTCCTAAGAGGCTCCAGGGAGTACAATCTGGCATAATTAAATCATAAATTTCTCAATCACAATAAAAGCACATATTCAAAATTTGAAAATGTCAACTGATAAGATGAGAAAATATCTAAAACAATAAAGTCTGAAATAAGGGATGTAAAATGGTGATCCAATATGGCAACTATGAAAAATCCCTGCTCTAGTGTCCACACCAAATCCCTTCATGGCGTCACTCACCAAATACACGAGATCCATTCATCGTAGACCTGTAACACCTCAGCCAAACAAAGCCTCCCAAATCAACTCCAAAGCCACCACATGAACCCACACCAACCAACCTGAGGTCCTCCATCCCCAGCCAGGCACACTTCGGTGTTTGGTTGAGTCACGGCCTTCACCTCTCTTGATAGTGGCGAGGTTGACATCACCATGCCATTTTAAGTCCAGGCTGGTCTTCGAGGCCCACTCCATCAGAGAGAGAGAGAGAGAGGTTAAAAGAAAAAATAGAGAGAAAGGAAAGAAACGAAACGAAAAAAGAAAAAAGTTTTGAAAGGTTGTGTCACCAACTTAGCTAACATGGTGCCATGTCATCAAGCAAAACTATCCATGTATGCAAAATTAATGTGTAAATTTCTTTTTGCCACAAACAACTTTCTTCCAAATTTTAACGGAAAGGATAATATTGAAATAAAATAGAAAAAAGGACTAAGGTGACGCAAAAAATTGTACAGGAATGATATTGAAAGTTGCCCAAATATACAGGGACAGAAGATATATCTTAGCCAAAATTTTACTGTTATTTTATGTGATATATCATTGGTTTTAGCATGTCCTTCTGACTTTATTGACTATCAACTCTATTGCTTTACATGTCCTGTAACATAAGCATAAAAATCAAATTTTCCCAAAAATAGCCTGGCTCTTTTTTGTTGAATTTGAAGTTCTGTATAAAAATTCAAATATATCTGGGTTTCTTCCTATTCTGCAATATGTCGAAAACTTCCAATGTGTATATTTTGGAGTAACACAGTTTGAAGTTGATATCTAGACTAGATTTGCAACCAAAAATAATTATGATAATGAACTTCTACTGCAGAGGAAACAGCACTGAAAAAACATCCTCGCGTCTAGGCCAATCTAATATATTGGGATCGTTCCAGTTGCCAAGATCAAAAACACCCCAACAGGTGTCTCCAGCCATGAGCACTTTACAGAAGTTTTATGGTCTGCAATCTCCAAATCTCAAGGATACAGCTGAGGGCACAGAGATGTCAGTTTACAAAACTGGGAGTTCAGATTACTTTGATGATGAACTGCTGCTTAAAACCTCACCAATTTCTGGTCCACCTTCAAACCACCATCAGAACTCCAGAAATTCAGTTAATGGTTTCTTGCCTGAGAATGGTCAAGTGGTTGGGCATTGGAATCTTGCTGAACCTGGAGATGGGGAGGGTGAGAAATCTGATGAAAAGCCTGTCCGAAGGCGTCCAAAGCCTGAGGTTGATTCTGGGGCTGGAACACCTGAAAGATTGTTGAAAGGAGAAAACAGTGGTGGAAGCAGTGGTTTCTCAGCTTCAACAGGTAAAGGTCTAGCAATGAGGCCAAAATCAGCAAGCCGAACGACACTATTCTCTGATTCAGAGTCAGGATGGTTGAATTCTATTCCAGTGGGATTGGGAGATTCCATAATAGCTGATGGGCTATCTACAGTTCGTAAATCATCAAGCACATCAAGCCTGAAAGACCAGGAAACTAATAACTCAACATCTGCTTGGCCAACGTCAAAGTGGAGTTTAAAATCAGACTTGCAATCTCTCTCAACAGCAGCCATCACCCGACCAATCTTTGATGGTTTACCCAAGCCAATAAGTGGCCGATGGAACAAAGCTGCCCTTGATTAGTATCATTTATTTTGCACATTCATGGAACCAATTTGTTTCCTCTTTACTACAATCTAATGTGCTGAAAATTCTCAGCCAGGCATTACAATATACAATCACATCACGTTGCTGCAAAGTGTATTGGAAAAGGGGAAAAAAACTTGAGAAGGAGAGGGAAGATAATACACTATTTAGATATCAATGCGACTATTGGTGATGAAACATTCGTTTATGAGAGTGACTTTTTTCTAGTCGAAGCAGCAACAGCTATAGAAAAAGTGTGATAAAAAAGGTAAACAACTTGTATTCTTTTTTCCCTTTAATTTTTAATCCCATACATGGACTGGGAATATAAGTGTAGATTATTGATCTCATTTTTTACATAATTGAGTCTAGTAACCTAGTCAATTTATGTTGCTTCCCTATCAAAAGTGCGCTTCATCACAATTGTATCATTGCATACTTATTGGCTATTTCATAAGGAATATATATTGATTTTTATTCAAGACGCGATTTTTCTAACGTATTCCCTTTATTGTGATATTAGGTTGATTAGAAGCAATGAGTTTAACCAATTATTTCATTTCAGAAATGTTAAAATGGGACCAGTCAATGCCTTAGATATCCTTGGCTATCAGACGATGTCCTCATGGTAGTGAATTGCAGACCAAATCATTTGCCTAAAAGTATTTAAAGATAATTTGTCTATGCCATGCACTCTTAACTATTCCATATCTAATATATATATAACACGCCATGCTCTCTTAACTATTACATATATAATTACTCTTAACTATTACATATATAATTACTTATTAGTAAAGTAGAAGCCTATACTAAGGGTGTGTTTGGATACTGTTTATTTTGTTGAAAACTGAAAACATTGTAGCAAAATAATTTTTAAATATATAAATAGTACTGTGAGACTCAGTTTTAATTTTTTAATTTTTTTAATAAAGTACTTGTGGGTTCAATGAAAAGTACATAGGACCCACTGAAAAAGCAAAAAAAAACGCTCTTCTCTTTTTGCACAGGACCCATAGTGCACGTTTTCAAAAAAAAAAAAAAAAAAAATACGCGCATAAGCTGCCTTCATCATTAGTATCCAAACGGATACTAAGCCTTACCACCTGGAATGTTTGGAGCTTCTAATGTTTTCCATGCGGTGCCAAATCATTTAGAATTATGCAAACTTGCAACTACATAAGGCAAGCAATGATTTGCACACCATTCATATTTGACACTTGTCAAAGTTTATTGTTTATATATATTTGCATTTAAGCTAATCTATATATACTATGAAACTGGAACATCTATAAAACTTTAGTGTTTTGACTTTTTTTTTGACTTCTTGAGAGCTTGTCCTGTAGGATTTGAAACTCCAACAATTTTCCACGTCAAGCCTAATTTTTTATTAATTAAATTTTTAGGTTAAGTTTTTACTTCCTACCCAATAAGCTCTCTCTCTCCCTCCTCCGTAAACCCTTCTTTACCTCTTACCTTTCTCTCTATCTGACAAATCATGGGAAGGGGCAACAATGAAGAAACCAGGCTTCTCAGCAGCTGAATCCAGACTATATACTATTGCTTCTCTCTAATTTGTCAAAGGCACACCTATATAATCAAAGAGTCAAACCAAGGCAATTGACTCTTTGTTTTCTCATCGCTTTATAATAGTCGTCAAGTCCATCAGACTTCTCTCTTATTATTCTTTAATATTTTTCTTTAATTGGCTTTGTTCTACAATCTTTTTCTGACAATTCTTTGCGGCCCCCAAAACTTTTAGGCAACATATTTTTCTACTTTTAGGCAAGCATATTTTTCTAAGAAACGCTCGCCTAAAACTTTTAGTCAAGCATATTTTTCTTCTTCTTGCCTAAAAGTTTTAGGCGACCGTATTTTTCTTCCTAGAAAAATATGCTCTTCTATATGCAAGCATATAGAAGAGCATCACTTTTTTATTTGTATTATATATATAGAATTTTTTCTTACACGCAATTTATGGTAAGGTGAATTTGTATTTGTTTAAGGGACCAGATAACTTGTACTAACCAGAAGGAACGAAAGCACAAAGGATGGGCTGTTATGTTTGTTAATTTTATTCCGTTTTCATTAAGTTTTGGCATAAATATTAATAGATTCAGGTATAGATTTTTTTTTGGAATGCTTTTCAAAGTATATACTTGGTTATGTGATGGTAGTGTTTATCTTCCTATTTAAGGATTAATTGTGACATTGGGCCTTCGGGCCCAGTCTGAAGGTGATGTGTGTCTGCAGCCCAAGTACCCACTTTCCTTACAAATCAATGGGCTGGTATGAGCCCTAATAGTACTAGGAGTGTGGTTAGCCCAGGATTAGTGTCTCCAACTCACTCTGAATCACACTCTGACCCTTTTCCTCTTAATTCCAACCAGAGAGATGTAGTGTGGAATGCTTCAGCAGGGTCAATGGTCCAAGGGAGTACTTCCAAGAAGAGAATTAGGAGGGAATTTGGCAGGATGGGTAGAAATATCAGGCAAAGGATATTTTGTATGTGTTTGGATTCCACGTCCACGGCTGCGTTTCACGTTTCACGCATTTTCTCTCTCCTTTTTTTTTTTTTTTTCAGCCCGCTATTGTTGACAAGTCAATTGTGAATAGTGCACTCGTGCACTGTTCACAGGTCCCACAAATTACACTTTTCAGCAACTTTTTCATTAAAAATGTGTCTCACAGCACTATTTACACATTTAAAAATTATTTCGCTACAATGTTTTTAGTTTCAACAAAAATAAGCTGTATCCAAATGGACCCTTTGTGGTTTCTTCCAAAGAGGAGGAGGTAGGGATGATCAAGGTGTGGAGCACAATAGGGAGGTCCAGAGCGAGGATCAAGGAGATGTTTAGAGGGGTAATCCTTCTACCCAATATAATCCAAATGGGCAAAGGGAAGCTGGCCTTCAATAGCTTCCCTAGGTGCCATGAGGATACTGAGCTGGAACTGCAGAGGCTTAGGTAAATCCTCTACAATTCTTCAATGTGAAAAAAAGGCCCACGAGTCAAAACTAGATTTAATGTTTTTGATGGAGACTCGTTTACCTAAAGATAGAGGAAAAAAGATATGGGATAAATGTGGCTTTGAGGTTGGTTGGGAATTACCAAGGGAGGGGATGAGTGGTGGTCTTCTGTTAGCTTGGATGGATAGATAGAAGCTTCATATTGTGTATGAGTCCAAACATTTGGTGCATACAAATTTGTTGGACAATAGAGGTAACCCCCTTTCTATTACTTTTATCTATGGACAACTTGAAGTTTCTAAGAGAGAAGAAGTCTAGTGTAAACTTAGGGAATTAAAATTGTTAGCTCATCAGAGATGGTTATGCATTGGAGATTTTAACCAAATTCTCTTTGTGAAGGAAAAATTTTCCTTTGGTGATTGTCCAATCCCTGGTGCAGAGAACTTTCAGCTTTTAGTGTCAGACTTTCAATTATGTGATTTAGTAGCTCAAGGTCAACAATTTAATTGGATGAACAAGAGGGAGGAGGAAAATTTTGTCATGGAGAGGCTAGATAGAGCTTTTGCAAGTATGGAGTGGATTGAAACCTATCCAAATTATGCTTTAACAAATCACCCAATTATCAAATCAGATCATGGTCCAATCACTCTAGAGTTTGATCTTAAGCTTCGCTTTCAAAGAAGACCCTTCAGGTTTGAACGTATGTGGATAACTCATCCATCATGTAAGGAAGTGGTGTAAAGAGCTTGGGGTAGTAGTACACATGGTTCAAGAGCTTACCAATTAATGCATAAAGTCTACAGTGTTAGGAAGGAGTTTGTTCATTGGAATAGGAATGTTTTTGGCAGAATAGAACAAGAGATTAACTAGAAAAAGAGGCTATTGCAGGATCTCCAAAACAATGTGATCTCTATGGAGGATGTAGGAAAAGAGAGAGAGCTTAGAGAAGAGTTAGAGTGCTTGTTGAAGAGAGAAGAACTTATGTGGGCACAGAAGACCAGGAGTGAATGGATTTTGAAAGGAGACAGAAATACAAGGTATTTTCAAGCTGTGGTTAAACAAAGGAGAGCTAGGAGTAGAATCCATTGCGTTAAGAATGCTGGGGGGGGGGGGGGGGGTTCTTATTGAGGGACCTGAGGGTATTGAAAAAAATTTTGTGGATCATTTTAAATCTACTTATGAGTCTACCAACACTAATAATGTAGAGAGCATCATGGAACAATTGCACAATCTGGCCATTCCTCAATTGTCTGCTCAGTAGTGCTGCATACTAAACAAGCCAGTAACAATCAAGGAGATTGAGAACACTGTCTTCCAATTAGGGCCTTTTAAAGCCCTAGGGCTTTATGGCATTCCAGCGTTCTTCTTCCAAGGATTTTGGCAAATTGTGAAACATGATATTTGCAATACTGTGCAGGCTTTCTTCCATTCAGGTTCCTTGCTCAAATCTCTCAATCAAACTTACCTTACTCTTATTCCTAAAGTTAATTTTCCTAAAATTTTGCCTCAATTTAGGCCTATTAGCATTTGCAATGTAATTTACAAAATTATTTCCAAACTTATGGTTAATAGGCTTAAACTTTTCATGGACACCCTTATCACTCCCTTTCAAAATGCATTCATTAGTGGGAGAAGCATTACAGATAATATAATCATTGCTCATGAAGTTTTTGAGTTTCTGAAAAAGAAAAGGGGTAGGAAGACTAGCTTTGGTGCTTTGAAAATAGACATGAGTAAAGCTTATGATAGACTAGATTGGTCATTTCTTAAAGCAGTGCTTATGTCTATGAATTTTAGCACAAATTGGGTTAAGTGGATCATGGAGTGTGTTTCATCTGTTAATTACACTTTATTGATCAATGGGAGTATCTCATAGAGTTTTGAGCCCTCAAGAGGACTAAGGCAGGGATAACTTTTGTCTCCCTACCTTTTTCTTATGTGTGCCAACATTTTGTCACTTACTTTGCTTAAAGCTGAACAAAACCATGATATTATGGGTGTGGAGCTGGGAAGGAATGGGTTATCCTTCACCCATTTATTTTTTGCTGATGACTCCCTACTATTTTTTAGAAATAATGCTAAGTCTCTTGCCACATTAAGAACAACTCTGGAGTGGTATTGTATCCTTTCAGGACAGAAAAATAACTTGGATAAGTCTGACTTATTCTGTTCTCCAAACATGTCTAGGGAGGACCAGGAAAGTTTAGCTTTACAACTCCAGGTCAATTTTGTGGTTAATCCTAGTAAGTATTTAGGAGTCAACTTTAAGCTTAGGGAAAGATGGGTTGCTGATTTCCATTATTTGGTGGAGAAGCTTCAGTCAAAACTTCAAAGGTGGAAGGCTAAGTTGCTCTCCCAAGCTGGTAGGACTACCCTAATCTCCTCTGTCTTGCAGTCCATGCCTTTGTACACTTTCTCTTGTTTCAGGGTACCTGATATAGTCTGTGATAAACTAGATGCTACCACTAGAACCTTTTGGTGAGGTCATGATCCAGGAACTCGTAAATTGCACCTTATCAATTGGAATGAGGTTTGCAAGCCTAGGAGAGAAGGAGGACTAGGTTTGAAAAAGTTTAAGTTAATGAACCAGGCCATGCTAGCTAAGCAATTTTGGGGGATTGCCTATAACCCTCAATCACTCTTGGCTAGGACTTTAAAGGGTAAATACTATCCTAGAGGCTCTATTCATGATTGTTCTCCCAAACCTCATAATTCATGGATTTGGAGGAACATCATTAAATCAAAAAATATTAAACTTAAGGAAGGTAAATGGTGGATAGGGAGGGGTTCTGATATTCCCTTAGCTCACAAAGATTGGTTTTCTCCATCAGCCAACCTTGGAGTTTCTAGTTGTTTTCAAGCTGATCCTAGGACTGTAGCTGATCTTATCAATCAGTCCACAGGTGATTGGAAACCTGACTTGATCAGGAGTTTATATCCTCACTAGGTTTGCAATGAGATTTTTAGTATGCCTATTTCCAAAACAGGATGCTTCAATGATAAACTGCTTTGGAAGCACTCATCTTCTGGTGACTTCCAAGTTCATAAGGCTTATTCCTTACTTTTGGAAGACTTTCAAGCCTCCTGTTCTAATTCTAGGCCTAGTGTCTCAATTCCTAAGGTAGTTTGGAGATTGATTTGGAGAGTTAAGCTTCCTATGAAGATTGGGACTTATGTTTGGAAGATGCTACATGACTGTCTCATCACTTTTTTGAATCTAAATAGTAGATGGATTAATGCCAATAGAGATTGCCCCTTTTGTAATGTTGAAGTTGAAAGCTCCATGCATCTGTTTCTTTCTTGTTAGTTTGCTAGAACCATCTGGAATGGATCCACTTTGTGTTTCCATATCTCTTCTTTGTCTAACATCTCGGTCCAAAATTGGATTTGTTCCTTGTTGATCAGACATAAGAAGTTGAATCCAGAGGGTATGAGTTTTTTGCAAAATCTATTTACAATTCTGTGGTCAATTTGGAACCATAGGAATGTGGTTGTACATGACAATATTCAACCAGACCCTCTTGGTGTGTTGTTAATGGCTCAAACTTTGTCTTGCAGGTACCAAGAAGCTTTTAGCAAGGAAGAGTCTCAACAATTCAAGGAGTACAAACACTTAAGCGATCCCAATCCTATTGGGGGTTAGTGGCAAATAGTTCTTAAACTAGCAGGTGCAAGAAGGAGGGGTCATTTTGGTAGTGCTTTTGCTTATGAGGCTAAGAACAAAGAAGGTGAAGTGGTGCTTTGAGGGGTCAGAAGTTGTGTAGCATACTCAGCTGCTGGTGCTTTGCATGAAGCTCTAGTGGAAGCCTCTATCCAGGCAAGGACCCTTGGTTTTTAGCAAGTTTTGGTACTCAGCAACTGCAGAAAGTTAGTCCTCTTTAATGGGTGTGCTAAGCCTGATTGGAGAGAAAGAACAATGATGGCAGATCTTAGCTGCATACAACAAGTTGGTGTAGTGTTTAAGCTGATTTTTGTTCCTAAGGTTGTCCTTGAAAATGTATACCATGTAGCAAGTCAGGCTACTAATGTGCCAACTCATGTTTGTTGGACTCATATGTCTCCTATTGTTATTTAACTGTTTGTATTTCTTCCTTTTTTGGTGTAAAAAAAAGGATTAATTGTGACATATAAAAGAGTCAATCATGGAGGTTTCAGTTGCAATAGTGAAACTTAAGATGGCATAAATATTTCATGTTTTTTTGGGAATGTTTTTTGTTGTTAATTTGTGATGAATGTGATCCCTCAAATTTTAGCAAAGTCAACATTCCTCATGGCTACAATGTCAAAGCTTACATCTTTATATTGTTTCATTTTATTTTTACGATTTTGTAGAGATTTTGAAGAAATTTAGAAGGTTATTTTGGCATTACATTGAAGAAGAAAGTTCCTGAGAATCATGGTTTTTGGTTGAAGTTTGATGAGAAGAAGGGTAGAGAGAGTTATGAGAAATTGGAGAGTTTGACAAAGAAAGAGGTTGTTAGTTTTAGGACCATAGGTAGTGCTTCTGAAATTGAAATATAGAATTTCCATATTCCCAAATTGTCCAATGAAACTTAGGTTTCCATGGAGAATTTACAATTGTCATCATTAATAGAGTTTGTGAACTCACTAATTTTTCATCCTACTAACATGACAACCCCAGGTTTATAATTACTTTAGCAATAATAGCATGTGGGGATGATAATAAAGATGGTTGAGAAATGAACAACAATATCTGATGTCGTGAAAATGAACAACAATATTTGATGTTGCGGAAACTACAAGAAAACATACACATTGATTTCTAAATGGAAAAAGAAATTAAACATGTTAGCTTTTGAATAAAAACCTAGAATCCACAAAGAGTTCCTTGAATCCATAAGGTGATAGGGTTCTGAAATCCACTAGAGAGAAATAGACAAAGTCTGTATACATAAATATATATATATATATATATATTATAAATCTAAAAAACTGAAATGCCCTGGAGGCTCAAAATGTTTAAATAGTTAAAAAAAATAAAAAATAAAAAACTAGGGCGGCTAGAAAAACATCCAGAAACTCTAATCGTGCTAATCACGTAATTAGGTGGCAAAATAGTAATTTTTTCCAAAAATAGCAAAATTGAGATAATTGTGGAAATTGAAAATACTTTCTCTAAGAGATATTTCAAAACAAACGAGACCTTATTATGATTTTTAAACTAAAAGTTATTAAGTAAGAACAAATATTACTAAAAATTGCAAAAACACTGTTTTCAGGGCCTTAATGAAGGAATTCGCCTAAATTTGGGCGACCCTTGAGTCTCAGGTCTGGACTAGAATGTTGTTTCCCTTCAACTTACCAAATTTTATGCAATTCCGGCATCGTCGCCCTGATGGCATCTGTTGGTACTCCCTAGATTTTGCGTCATGATTTCTGGCACCTTTGCTGCTCCAAGAAGGCATGTACTGTCTGTTCTACATCAGTATTTTATTTTATTTTTTTTACAAACAATATCCTTTTTTAATAGTGTAATTTTGCGTTAAAATTTTATTTTTGTTCTTCTCTTATGACTATTATATTGTGTTGGAATTATTAATTCAAAATCATTTATAATTAATTGTACTATTGAATAAAGTGAACATACATAATTTTTGCTAACTAAACCGCGCATCAGTTATGACTAGTATATTATTATATAAGTAAAGCTTTTCTTTTTCATCCAAAAAAAGGGCTCTGCCATTTGGCATGTTTGGCACTTCTAATGTTAGCCATGCGGTGAATCTCTCATTTTTTTTTTTTTTTTTTTGATGGGAAACTTAGAAGAAATATCATTCCACACTGAAATTGAAATACAACAGAGCCAAGAAGGAAGAGATTACATCAGATCATCTCTAAGAATATTCAGAATACAAGGGGGAAGGATTCCTTTCCAAATTTTGGATTGGCCTGAAGATTTAGCTTCTTTTGCCAGAGTGTGTGCTGCTCTGTTGCCATCCCTTTTCAGGTGATGGAAGGAACAGTGGCTGAAGGTGCTAGACGCTACCCTAATGTCCTCAAGGATGTGGCTGAAATCGTTGCCAGCAACCCTAGAAGATAAGCTGAGGATGATGGATAGTGCATCGGACTCAAAAAAGGCCTGGTCAATCTGCATCTCTGAGGCAAAAAGGACTCCATGAAGTAGCGCATATGCTTCTATAGTTTCAGTAGGGAAACAAGAAGGGAGGACTAAACTAAGAGCACCAATGTAGGAGTCCCTAATAACGACTCCGATGTAGGAGTTACCACCCCCTGCTTCAGTTGCGCCGTCCATGTTGACCTTAAAAAAGCTAGTTGGTGGAGCAGTCCAATGGTCACGGGTAGGGGGGAGGGATGGGAGAGAGGTGAGCCGAGCATCATTAAAATCCAAGAAAGCTCTTTTAGCAGAATCCTAAACCTGGGCTGGCGAGATTGCATAGTCATTGTGAATGGCTTGATTTCTATTCCCCCAGATTGACCATAAGACCGTGAAGAATAAGTCCAACTCCCTTAGCAGGCCAAAGCCAATGAACTTAGAAGCAAGGTTCATAAAGTCAACATTTGTAGTTGATAAATTCACTGGGCAGTTAGACCAATAAACCCAGGTTTGTTTGGCATGGGAGCAAAGGAGCAGGGCATGTTGGATGGATTCCATTTCCTTGTCACATAACGGGCAAAAACCAGAAATGTTAAGACCTCGGCAACAAAGGTTTAGCATGGTTGGAAGGCCATTTCTGCAAACTCTCCAAGCAAAGATCCAAACCTTTGGCGTAACATTTAGATGCCCAATGGTTTTCCAGAAAGAGGTTTGGTTGTGCTCAGCTGTGCTCTCACCAGTTTCATCTTCACCAACCATACGCATAGCAATATAGTACGCGCTTTTCACAATGAAGGAACCTTTTGTTGCCCATCCAAATGAGCTGGTCTTCGGGAAGGCTATAGCTAATAGGGATCTTGAGAATAGATTCAGCCTAAAAAGGTAGAAAGATAGACCTCACCAAATCCGTTTTCCACCATTTTGTATCCTCTTCTATGAGTGATGAGACCATTGAGAAGTTGCCAAAATTTGATTGAGGTGAGATCACCTTATAGGTGGTTGGTGTTGGGAGCCAACTATCATCCCAAATATGGATCCATTTGCCGTTACCCACCCTCCAACGAGTGCCTTCTTTTAAAACCCTTAAGCTGTTATGGATGCTTCTCCAAGCATAGCTAGGATTACTTCCAATCCTTGAGTTTAGAACATCCTCAAAGGGGAAGTATTTTGCTTTATAGACCCGAGCAACCAAGGAGGTGGGATTTGTGAGAATCTGCCACCCTTGTTTTGCAAGTAAGGCTAGGTTTAAGGCTTGGAGGTTTTGGAAGCCCATGCCACCATATAATTTGAACTTACACATCTTTTTCCAACTAACCCAAGCAATTTTTTACTCTTGGTTTCTTTGGCCCCACCAAAAGTTTTTCATCATTCTTTCCAAGTCGTCACACAAGGATTTTGGAAGTTGGAAACAACTCATAGTGTATGTGGGCACCGCTTGTGCCACGGCTTTGACAAGAACTTCCCTACCACCAATGGAAAGAAGTTTCCCTTTCCACCCCGCTAGTTTCTTGCCCACTATTTCCTTAATTTCAACAAAGACTTGAGTTTTTGATTTCCCAATCAAGGAGGGGAGACCAAGGTACTCCTTGTGCTGAGAGTCTTGCATTGGGCCAAGAGAATTAAGGATCTCATCCCTAGTGGCAGAGGGGGTGTTTGGGCTAAAGAAGACCGAGGACTTATCTGGATTGATTTTTTGACCCGAAGCAGATTCATAGACACCAAGGATGCTCATAAGCTCATTACACTCTTGGACATTAGCCTTGCAAAATAGGACGCTATCATTTGCGAAGAAGAGGTGTGTGATAGAGGGGCAGCCCCTACAGATGGAGACCCCCTTAAGAGCCTGATTTCTTGCAGCTTGGTGGATAAGCACAAAGAGACCCTCTGCGCAAAGAAGAAAAAGGCCTGGAGGGAGAGGGTCACCTTGACGAAGGCCCCTCAAGGGGGTAATGCATCCATAGGATTCCCCATTGATGATGACAGAGTATGAGACTGTAGAAATACATTGCATAATAAGAGAGACCCATTTACTGTGAAAGCCCAATTTTTCCATGACTCTCTTGATAAAACCCCACTCGACTTGATCAAACGCCTTGCTCATATCGAGCTTGATGGACATGAAACCATCCTTACCTACTGTTTTGTGGTTCAAATAATGCATGAGCTCAAATGCCACAAGGACATTATCAGTTATGAGTCTATCTGCTGTGAAGGCACTTTGATTTTCAGCTATCACAAGGGGAAGGACAGCATTTAACTGGTTTGCAAGGACTTTTGAAATGAGCTTGTACGTGATGTTACATAAGCTGATAGGACAGAACTCTATCATCCTAGCGGGGTGATTTATTTTTGGGATTAGAGATATATTAGTCTTATTAATTTCAGTCATGGGCAAATTCGAATTTAACACATTTAAGACCATATTAGTAATATCTCTACCCACTATACTCCAGTATCTTTGAAAGAAAATGGCTGACATACCGTCGGGGTCGGGGGATTTGGTCGGATGGATTTGGTGGAGGGCTCTCAGAACTTCTTCACTGGTGAAGGTTTTGGTGAGCTCAGCATTCATATCGTCTGAAACCCGAGTTAGGATGGTGTTAAAGACATCCTCAATTCTGCTTGGAGAGCTAGAAGTGTAAATCTTTGTGAAATAATCCACCGCTGTGCGAGCAATATTGTCTCTGTCATCACACCAAAAGCCTTCATCATTCCATAATCCCAAAATGGTGTTTTTCTTTCTTCTCTCAGAAGCTCTAGTGTGAAAGAACTTTGTGTTTCTATCACCTTCTTTATACTAGTGGATTTTGCTTCTCTAATGCCAAAGTGTCTCTTCATGTCCAAAAGACCATTTAACTCTTTTCTCAACTCATTAATTGCAGCGCTATGAGAGCCATCCCGATCTTGTACAGTAAGGGAGTGCAACAATTTCCTCTTCTCTTGGATTTTCTTTGGGATATTTCCAATAACATCTTTACTCCATATGGATAATTCAGATGCACAGAGACTTAGATTGGCAGCAATACCTTCTGGAGTGTTGGAGAGACAACCCCTATTCCAAGCAGCCTCCACAATGCCATAATAGTCATCACGTTTGGCCCACAAAGCTTCGAAATGAAAACGGCGATTCCGATGAGGGGGAGGGGCATTTGAGTCAGATATTCTCAAGATACAATGATCGGAGGTGGAATTAGTGACATGATGAACCTTGCAATTATTGAACTTGTTTAGCCAATCTGAGTTTGCAAAGGCATGGTCCAGGTGAAGGTAAACCCGGTCACTGCCTTCTCGCATATTGCACCAGGCATACTGGGGCCCTTAGAAACCGAGGTCCTGAAAACCACAATTATTTACCGCATCCCTAAAGCCGTCCATTTGACACTGAGTTCTTAGAGGGCCACCTGATTTTTCAGACAAAGACAGAATTTCATTAAAATTGTCGTAGCAAAACCAAGGCAAAGAGAATTGGTTGTTAAGATAAGAGAGAAGTTTCCAAGAATCTTTCCTTAAGTGAGATTCTGGATGGCCATAGAACCCCGTGAATCTCTAGGTGGAATTGCTTTCTTGCTCTATGATGGTAGCATCAATATGATTCTAAGAGTATGATTTAATCTCAAGCTTGACATCTTTTGACCAGAAAAGAGCAAGTCCCCCTCTTCTCCTCTAGTTGGGAACTATAAGGCCATTTAAGAAACCCAGGTTAAATTTTATTTTCTCCATACGTTTGTGATTTGCTTTGGTCTCCACTAGGAAGACTAAATAGGGAGTCCATCACCGCACGTAATCGCACAACGTATAAACTATCCGGGGGTTCCCAATTCCCCGGCAGTTCCAACATAAGGCATTCATTGTGCCCGGCGATGCTGCTTAGCAGCCACCGCTGATATTGCAGGGGCAGGTTCTGTGCTTTGGAGGTGTGTTTCACACAACCTTTTTTGTGGGAGAGTCCTTCGAGTTCATCAGAAAAACAAACTTACTAGACCTTTTATAACCTAAGAGGCTGGCGTTTTGTTCACCTTGGGCCTATTTGCCTTTTTCGCAGGCTATTCTCTTTAAATTTGCTTTTCCTTTCAGTTGAGACATATTAGGAGGCGAGATGGGCTTTTGCATGGGAGTGGGGTCATTTATGGTGGGTTTTATTGGGCTAGTGACTTCATGGGCTTCAAGGTGAGGATGAGAAGTTTGGCCCACTCCAGAAGCTTCGTCCCTAGCAGCTTTACTTGAGGCTTCAGACCTGTCATTGTCGCGTGAAGGGTAGTCTAACTGGGGAAATTTGAAATTTGTACTTTGCCTGTTACTCCCCTAAAAATCTGCCGCTTGTGAGATTGCCTTTTCTTTTCTGTTAGATTCCTTGGGCTCCATTAAGTCTTTGCTTTGGTGACTTTCGTGGAGTTCCGATTGTACCCCTGGGTTGGAGATGGAGTCCGATGGGTTAATTGTTGCCGGTTCGGATCTTGCACTTGAGTGGCCTGATTGTTCGTCTTCATAACCCCAGTTGTTTGAGGATTTTGGTCTATCAGCACTGTTTTTCTGGTTGCCATTTGCCCTCAGCCATTCTTCGTATGTTTTTCTGGTTGCCATTTGCCCTCAGCCATTCTCCGTATTGCTTGGGAGAATTAGGATTACAAGGAGGATTTGGGTAATGCTTTTCATCATGACCCAAGAAACCACACACGAAGCAGAAAGAAGGCAGCCTCTCATATTTAAAATTAACCTAGGCTTTTTCCCCATCAAGGCTGAGAATGTTACCTCCTCTGCGAAGAGGTTTATTGAGAGGGATTTCAACCTAGATTCTCAGGAATCTTGCTTGCTCCGTTAGCCACATGCGCTTGTCCATTTCTAGATAACGCCCCAAGTTGTTACCCAAATCTTTTCCAACATCCTCAGACAGGTTTTCGAAAGGGAGGCCCCAAATTTGAACCCAAAAAGGAGCATGAGTGAAAGTAATGTTTGAGGCCGAGAGGCCTCTTTTCCATCTGCATAGAAGAAGTAGATTATTGTCGAAGTCCCAAGGACCGTTTCTTTCAACCCATTCTAACTGAAATCCTGAGTTGAACTTAAATTGGTAGATGTTCTTTCCTACATCTACAATTCTCAGATCCGAGCCCATCTTCCAGGCGGCTTTAAGGGTGCTTTTCAAGGCACGTTGGTTCTGATGTCTGTCAGTGAGAAGCTTACCGAATAGGCTTAAAGCACACTCCTCAATAAGGTCTGATCTGTACATGGAGGAGATTTGAATGTCTTCTTCTTCGTCTTTTGTGAGACAGAGATGTTGCAAGTCTTCTAACATGGTCATATCCATGTTTGCGTGGGGCTGAGCGTTGGTCTGAAGTGGTGGGATGAGGTGGGTTTAGATGGTGTGGGTAATGGGAGTATGGTGTAAAGAAAGAACCCTTAGCAAGAGGGAGGGAGACTCGAGGAAGGTCGAGAGGGAAAGCTCCTTTGGAGAGAGAAGGCTCCTACGAAGGGAGAGTTTTCGGTGAATCTCTCAAATGAATCTAGAATGATGTAAGCTTACAATTCTATAAGGTAAGCAGTGATTTATAAACATTATACATATTTGACGTGACAACCGACAACTTTCTTGTTTATAGATTACTAGTTTTGTTGCACTTGGAAGGCACGAGGAAAATACTATCAAACTTCAAATAATTATTTTATGATATGATTAGAACAGTTAAAACTAAGTCATTATTGAAATGGTAATTAAGTTTATTTATTTATTTATTTATTGACAAGTTAGACGTTGAGCAATAGTTTTCATTGGCTTAAAAACTATTATATTTTAAAAGGATAATGAAGCCCAAAAAAAAAAAAAAAAAAACTTGGTTAGAAATCATATAAGTCGGCATAAACAATTCTACTTCATATGCTAATAGAGAATGCAAGATAGCATTCAAGCAGAACAAAAGCTTAAGTGGGAGTAATTTTTTAGGTGAACAATATCCTTAATTCATAAGGTAGAAATAATAATCAGGACAAAGAAATTTCGCAATAGTGTTGAATACAAAGTTAACTTTCATCAATTAATTTATAACCTTCATGATTAGAATCCTACGCACGTTACATTCTGCGATATCTTGTATACAAAGTTCAAATTGACGTATTAGTAGCCTATAGAAATCATGCATCTTTGTTAGCTCAAAATAATCAGACAAACCATTCTACTTTAGCTTCCAAACTTTCCCAAATGCATCTTTCATACTTTGTTGTAAAAGATCACATGCATAGAAACCTGCATATGACAAAAATGTTCACTAAGCGGCCGTATAAACCAATTGAAGAGAAAAAAAGCCATTCATGTCATGCATATTTTGTGAGAATGTAAGGGTTTTGCCAATTGATGAGGAAAATAGTGTAATTTAGGAATGTTAAACTGATATACAATGCAATCATTTTTGCTTATTTGAATTGAACTTGAAAATGCAAAAAGCATAGGATAAAAGCTTCAACAAAAAAATATTGAATTGTCGTCAAAAAAAGACACCCAAACCTTTTGACCCTTTGGACCCAAACTATCCCCCTCACAAATACGAAAAAAATAGCTTAGCTGAAGATACAAATGTAAACAAAACACAGATGAAAAAATTAACAAATAAATTTTTTTAAAAAAAAGAATTTAACCGGTCAACAAACAACTGTGGTTGAAACTAATCTCACTTTCACAAAAATTGAAATTTTAACCAGAATACTTGATAAAAAGTAGAGGAAACAAATACAAACCCAGGCACTTATGAACCAATATAAAAGTCTCTTTTCCTAAAGTTTAGTTCTATTTACTGCAAAACCAAAACGAAAAAACATGCAAGCCCAAGAGAACATCACGAACAAAGAAAAAAAAAATTTAAAAAGAAAAACTCATTCAAAAATTTTCACAAACAAGACATATGCACTCATTGATTTACACTTGCTATACAAAGCATCTGTTGCTCTTGAATTTTACCTCCTTCCTCGTCTCTTTACTAAAACATGCAAGGTCAAGAGAAAACACAAACAGATGACAAAAAGACAACAAAAAGCCCATACGGTACTTGAATCGGTGTCACTATTTGGTGGAAAATTAAGGGAATCGAGTGAGGTGTAGTATGATTGTGAAAGGATTATTGAAATCAATAGAGATTGAGAAGATATAGAAATTTAATATAGTAGAAATTTAGAAATGTAGATTTGTAAGGAATGAATTAAAATAGAAATTCATAGAGAGAAATTACCTGCCCCTCTGTTAAGCTAAAATACTGAAATAAAAACAAAATCCTCCTTTTATCATCAAAACCTCTCTCTCAATCCCAAACAAACCAACATAGAACCTTTCTCTATAACTTTCTTCTTTTCCTTCTCTCTCTCTCTCTCTCTCTCTCTCTCTCTCTCTCTCTCTCTCTCTCTCTCTCTCTCTCTCTCTCTCTCTCTCTCTCTCTCTCTCTCTCTCTCTCTCTCTCTCTCTTGTGATAGGAGTGTCCTGCATTTGCAGAGGGAATGTGCAGAATAATTGTTAATAGATATTCAAAGTAGTAAGTTACGTAACGTTTCAAAGTTTTAAGAAAAATAGCATCTCGAGTTTTAGAAACTCGAGATCCATATTAAAACCCGAGTTTTATAAACTCGCTCTGTGAGTGTTTGGCTGGACGATTTGGACTGAAAATGCCACATAGATCTCGAGTCTTTAAGACTCGAGTTCCATGCAAAAAAATTTTCCCCTGTAGTGGCGTTTTTAAGTCCTATAGTGACGTTTTAAAGCCATATAGTGGCGTTTTCCTGCAAAATTTTTTTAAGTGTGATCACCCTATACCAGGTTCTGGGAGCCCTATAATGGCCTTTTTAATCCCTATAGTGACGTTTTAAAGCCCTATAGCGGCGTTTTTCTGCAATTTATAGAAATTGAGTCTTTAAAACTCGATTTCCACGTGGATTTTTTTCCACATTGGATTCATCCGCTTACAAATCGAGACTTAAACTCGAGTTTTATCTTGGAACTCGAGTTTTATCTTGGAACTCGAGTTTTAGACACTCAAGATGCTAGTTTTCAGCATTGTTTTGAAACGTGACAACTAACTAAATTTTTTGATATTTATTGTTATTTGGAAAGGGTGTTCTGCATTTGTACCCATTAATAATATTAAAAAAATCGTATAGGTACATGAAGCTGCACACAAGATAATAACAAAAATTAAAAAGAATCTCCACTTGTAGCATTAAATTTGTTTGAATTTGATGGTTTTTGCAGTGGTAGCAGCAAGATATATGAACCATTAGGAGTGATTTCTTCCTGTTTTACCTCGGTCTTTCTCCCTATCTCTATCTTAAAGATATAGATTGTATTTCCTTTAAACTTGTAGCTTCAATCTCAACCTAAAACCAGATCAAATATGAAAATAAGAATAAACTTCAAATATTTGAAAAGAAATATAGAGATATCATAAATTACAAATCAAATCCAATGCAAAAGCCAAACCTCCATAATCAAATCTCTAAATATTAATGCAGTTTTGCTAGTTTTAATAATTCTTGATAAACAACATTTCTTGTGCATCCATCATTTGAGTCTTCACAAGAGGTTGGCTTGATGAGTACCTTCACAGAGTTTGCTGTTTTTTTATTTTATTTTATTTTATTTTATTTATTATTTTTTTTTCTTTTTCTTTGAGAAGGAGTTTGCTGTTTTTGCTCTAGAAAGAGTAACATATAATTGTCCATGTACAAATACTGATAGAGGAAGATAGATACCAAAAAAATTTAATGTTTGGCCTTAAGCCTTGTTTATGGTCATAGCAAAGCTTAGACGAATACGAAATTGAGTTCTTTTGAATGGGAATGGATATTTTTGCATTCTCAGATGGTTTTAATGGAATTTTAGGTATAAAGACTCTTTTTCCGCGATGATCGCCCACATCAATTTTTGCATCTATGACATTTGGTTGAAATCCACAGCATATTAATCGTTTTCCATTGCATAAACCTTCTGTAGGGTCTATTGGGCAATCCAATTTTAATTCTAACTCATGAGGAGGAAGATCATTGGGTGTTAAGCTATTTAAGAAGTCTTCTTGTTGTCCTTGTTGGCAAGAATCTATAGTCTCATCAAAGCTATAATAACTGGTTATAGGTCCTGGTAGTTTATCTATAACGATACGATTTATTTCATTAACATCATCATTTTTAGGTGTTAATATTGCTCTATCTATCATAAATTATACACTATTTGAATATCTCTCTATGTTTGGAAAAACGGCCTGTATTAAAGTACTAAGAGAAGTAAAATAATCTTTATAAGGAATAATCATAAAGGGAGGAAGCTTTATTTTGTCATCAATTATCACTGTCTCTATTCCATCACCAATTCGTAATAACTAATCACAAAATGATTGATCAAATTTAGCTCTCACATTTTTTGTCAGTTTTAGATTTTCTAAACTGGGCCATAAATCTGATTTGACTAAGCTTGTATTAACTGTCTCTTGTCTTGTTCCCTTGGGAACAACGGGTAATACTTGACGAAAGTCACTGCCAAATACAATGACTTTACCACCAAATTATGAACCATTATTGATTATATCTTGGAGCATTTCTTGAAAAGCTTCCATCAATTGTCTCTTTGACATTAGTGCCTCATCCCATATTATAATATTCGCTTCTCGAAACAACCTAGCAGTACCATTTTGTTTGCTAATAGCACAGGTCATGCTCTCTTCTTTTTTGACTGGAACCTTAAATCGTGAGTGTGCTATCCTTCCACCTGGTAAGAAAGATGCAACCAGTCCTGATGTTGCAATAGCATGAGTAATAAATCCCTTTAATCTAACTGCAGCAAGAATAGCTCGATATAGATATGTTTTACCTGTACCACCCGACCCATCAATGAAAAAAGCACTGGGTTTACCTTTGATAACTCTTTCCAATACCATGTCATATGCATATCTTTGTTCTTTATTTAAGTTTGATTGCAAGAATATATTGTTCTGACACAACTATCTTCAATTCATGTTTAATTTCTTTTGATTCTTTTTGTTCCTCATCTAAACTAAGCTTACTATCCATCAAACCAAAAATGTCCACATTCTAACCCATCGATTCAAGCATGCTATTAATGTGTTGCAACACTTTTGTCCTTATGCTATCTAGAGATAGGCTGCCAAATTTCTTAGGTAAGGACATTGAAATTAGTCCCTGAGGAACACTTGAAATTCTGCTACAATAACCCACCCAATCAAGGTACAAGTAAATAACAGGAAATAAACACTCTACAATGGGAAACACAAACAGTGGATTTCTTTGACCATTAATATGCTACCAATACTATTAGAAATGCTAAGATGACTTTGGGAAGCCTTTAATATTATTCCCTGGTGTCACACTTAGTGTTTCTCTCTCTCTCAATCTGTTTCTCTTCTCAGATAGATTTTTCTACCCCTTTTTGGATCCCCTCACCTTTTGTCTTCCTCCTCCTTTTATAGCTTCAGTCCTTATTCTTATCATTATAGCTGTTCTATTCCCATTCAGAGTCTCAGGGATATTTTCCCTTACTTTATTGGTTTCCTCTCCTTTTTATCTTAGAATTCTGACTGCCCAGAGGTTGCGTGTACTGTTCAGGCTATCTTGTGTGCAATTAATGTGGCAGAGGTTAGGTAAGAACCCCTTCATTAATGTGGAGGTAAAATATCTTCTTTCGTCTTGTGCATTCTAGAAGTTTCATGTGGTTACCAATGTCTTCTGGAGGTTATACATTGATTATTTGTGCTCCATGCCCCGGATAAGTTAGTGCTTTCCCTTTTTTGCGGGGATGGGTTGATCATGGTACTCAACTTTGTCTTCAATGTCTAGGACAATCCAAATTTCAGCTCTTTCATGGATTATCAACCTTTGAGATTTCCCCTCAGCACGAAGGCCAGACCCAATTACTTTCCCATGGCCCAGCAACTTCTTGGGCTCTAGGTCCGAGTAGAGACTGTTCCACTCCCCACATCTTATAATCTTCAGACATTGGCCCTTCAAATTATTTCCATAATGCTTTTGGATTGCTTGGATTACAATAAATTAATATTGTGGAAAACAAACGACACAAACAATAAGGCATTTGATAAAGAGATGCTTCTTGTAAACATTGTTCTATATTATTAACAGGTTTAAGCAATCCATATAAGAGTGCAGCCTCACGAAATGATGGCATAATAACTCCATTGATGGTCTTCAGATCTAGGAATGAAGTTGCACCTTTAAGATGATTAAGCAATAGATGTAAATAATATCTATCTCCTTCAATAGGATTTGCCACAACAATTCTACCAATCACATTTCTTTGTTTTTTTGGAGTCCATAATTTATCTCTTTGATTCCATACAAAATGCTTAGGAAATTCTTTGTATAAAATCTTTTGTGCTTCTTTGTTTTTCTGATTCATTCTAAAGTATTTAGAAAGCATTGTTCTTGATGAGGAGTCATCGTTTGTTATTCTAGCAAGATTGTCATATTTTCTAAAGCTAATAAGTTGTTGGTCCTTTAGCTACAGGCTCATTACTGCTGGGTAATTCTCACTAAGCACAAAGCCATAGATTCTCCACATAGCCTCAAGGGGAGAAATCCAACATGCAGACTGAAATGTTTCAATTTCATTTACATCAGCTGAACTGTCTTGGGAAATTACATGTAAGGCAATCCTATCATGATCCTTATATATATATATATATATATATATATAGAGAGAGAGAGAGAGAGAGAGAGAGAGAGAGAGAGAGAGAGAGAGAGAGCAAGACTTAGGTATAGTACTTAAGGTGCTGTTCTTTAAGTTCCCCTTTTAAGATTCAGCCATGTGATTTTTTTCTTATAGGATGGAAGTGTATTTTTTAATTAAGCAACCACATGACTGAATCTTAAGACCTAAGGAACAGCACCTAAGGTATTTTATCTAAGTTTTGTCCATATAAATATATATATATATATATATACATATAAATATTTATATAAATACTTCATAGCCTTAATTGTTGAACATATTTCTACATTGATATGGCAATCAAATTTTGTGACTAAATATGGGTTATATGGTACAACTCAACGATTATCCAGAATATGGCCATGTACCTTCACTATATTACTATCATTGCGTCACCTATATATTGCATAAGAATTTCCTCCTTGAGTAGTTACTGGATATAACTCTTTAGGATAATGGTTTTTACATTTCCCATTTTTCATTGTACAAACATTTTTTGGATTCAAAATGCCACAAGGTCCATGCGTCATTTATTTCACAACAACTGAGAATAAATGAGGATTTTTAGATTCATCTTGAAGTTTTGCACTAACAATTCTATCAAATGCCTTAAGTGGCAAAATTTGTGAACCTGATTTTAGTATAATGAAAAAGTAAACATGTGGGAGGCCTCTTTTTTGGAACTCAAGAACATAAACATAGGCACAATTGGTCCGAATATTTCCTTTTAGAATAAACCATTCTTAAGTTCTTCCAATTTTGCTCTGAATACTCTTAACTACTAAATATGGTCTATTATGTGCCTCCTTACCAGGATTCAATTCTTGCATGATATCTGGCCACCTAGGATTACAAGTCATTGTAAGAGAAATGTATGGTTTCCCAAATCGTTGTACTAATGCTATTGCATCTAGATATCAATGTCGCATATCTCTTAGACCACCTATAAATGACGTAGGCAAAATAATTCTACGACCAACTCTAGAACCATGCGTCTCACCCATTGCAATGCTATCAGTGAAACCTTGATATACTTTAGCTCATATCTCATTTTGTCGATTTAAAAAAAAAAATCTAGCCTAGCTGTTTCAATTTTAACATGCCACTACAAAAAAAAGGGTCTAAAGCTGCGTTTGAAAAACACAGCTTAAGACCCCAAAAACGCGGCTATAGGCTTTTAGCCGCGTTTCCTATGGCCGCGTTTACAAACGCGGCCTAAAGTCCGTAGCTCAAAGCCTATAGCCGCATTTTTTGAAAACGCGGCTAAAACCGGACCTGGAGCTGCGTTTTCTAACCGCGGCTATAGGATTCAACCTATAGCCGCGTTTACTAAAAACGCGGCTCTAGGACAGCTTCGAGCTGCGTTTCAAACGCGACTATGGTTGCGGACCTATAGCCGGGTTTTTAAAAACGCGGCTATAGGTATTCCAAACAAGCTGAATACGACGTCTGTAGCCGCGTTTGAAACGCAGCTGAAACGGAACCTATAGCGGCGTTTCTAAGAAACGCAGCTATAGACCCAGCGGGAGCGGCGTTTCAAACGCGGCTATAGCTATTTCCCAGCAACATTGATCACGCTATAGCCGCGTTTTAAAAAACGCGGTTATAGGTTTTTTTTATTTATTTTTTAATTTTTTTTCTCTGCTTTCTGAACTTCCTGCTATACACACAACTCCCTTCTTTCACAACTTATTACATCCCAAGAATCACATATTCCATAAACATCACAAGGGAATTAAACAACTTCCATTCCTACATCACAAGTTCCATATACATCAAACAGAAAATAAACAAGTTCCATAAACGTCATTACATCACAAGGGAATTAAATGATCACCCATTCCTACATCACAAGTTCCATAAACATCACAAGGGATCTAAACAACTTCCCATTCCTACATCACAAGTTCCATATACATCAAAAAGAAAATAAACAAGTTCCATAAACATCAATACATCCTTGGGGTCACAAGTTCCGTAAACATCACAAGGGAATTAAACAACTTCCCATTCCTACATCACAAGTTCCATATACATCAAAAAGAAAATAAACAAGTTGCATAAACGTCATTACATCCCGAGATCACAAGTTCCATAATAAACATCACAAGTTTCATGAACATCACAAAGGAAATACACAAGTTCGCATTCCTACATCACAAGGATTTTTGTACATCACAAAAAATATACCAAAATGATTTTTGTACATTCTAAATTGCTCTCAAACAGCCACAGGCAGCAACCAGTTTGCTTTGTTGTCCACTTCAAAATAAGTCTGCACAAATTATTCTGGCGGGAGTTAAATTTGCCAAATTTTTGCCCCCAATACATAATACTCTAAACATGAATTTGAAATTGTAATTCCGCAATGCTTAGATGCACAGTTGTATCAAAAGGCCTCACAATGGAGCAATTTGGGAGAATAATGTTATGAGGGAGAGAGCTCATTTGGATTAAAAAAAAAAAAAAAATACAAAGAGTAACATGAGAGGAAGACTATGCAATAGTTCAACTATTCGTTAAAACAACCTAGTCAAAACTTCGAATTCAATCAAGTTCAGCAATACTTTATCCATAATAGCATGGTATGTTTATATGAAGGCTACTGTTTGTAGAGAAATTTTTAGAGAAATTTTGTTTTACCTCAGGATTCACAGTTCCATTCCCATCAAGCATTGTCATCCTAAAATATATTAAAGGCATCGTATTAATATCACATACCAATGCATGTGCAAGATATTAAGTTCTTGGCTAAATAAAATTTGTTTAGTACCTGAGAATGACCCCAATTATGTATCCCCTGGCTAAGTGAAGCAAACATGGTTTTCATCGACGCCATCATTTCAGCCATCCGTGCTTGGGCCCTCGCCTCAGCTTCAGCCATTTCCTCCCTATGCCTCGCCTCGGATTGAGCTACTTCCCCCCTACAAATTGCTAGTTCCTCCCTAGATTTAGCTAGTGCCTCCCTTGGCTCTTCATGACTCGTCTCCAAGTCTGACATCCTTTCGTGAGTTCTGCTTGACAATGGAGTAGTAGTCGAGGTAAACTGTGATGCGTTTCTGGCACTTCTTCCTGATGGGGTGATCCCAAAGCCTACCCCACGTACATGACCTGGGCGCTCATCAAGACCTATCACCCGAGCATATACGTCGTCCTTCGACCAGAGGATTCTATTACCAATCTCTTCGTGTAGTCGTATGTCCTGTTCATTCAAAAGTGCTGCCATCCTATCCTGTTTTCCCACAAAAACCAAACAACATATTACACACCAGAATTAATACAAACACAAAATACACTAAAATTCAATTCGATTAAATTGTCCTTACCATCTGATCTTGCACACGGTCACTAACAGCAACCCCATCTTTTGTACGGTATACTTTTTGAAATACATCCGCGCGTTCGACTGCCGCCCCTTTATCTTTCGCCTATATGATGAACAAACATAATTACAATAAACACTAACTATATAATGTTGTTATGCCACAATTAACACAAGTCCACAATGAGATAGTCATAACATAACAAAGTTACTGAAATAAAGATAAAGCTGAGAGAGTAGTAACATAATGAGAGGATTTAGCTACCTTCCAAATACACATGGGGTTGTTAAATGAAGAGATGAAAAATAAAAATGACATGGAGAGTTAGAAAATAGGCATCATAGACTTTCTATAATAACACTCTATTTGAGATAAGATTGAGATACGCATCTCAAATTACCCATGAGTAACCTAAAATGTTTGGACTTAGTAAAATTACCCATGGGTGATGTATACATTAAGAGGATTAACAACGTCATCTCTATATATTACAAGGATGCATAAAGCTATGTATTGCATTTTTTACTTACCAAAAAACCTATAATTTAATTAACTTATCCTTATTCCTAAAACATATGAAATGAGATTAAGTTGGTAAATTTGACCTCAAAATATCAGGGGACATCATGTAGGCATTTATGAATTCTAAGTTTACTTATTACCATTTCAGCAGAAATTTGAGCAAAACTTTTTGCCCCACATCTTGCTATGTCTTTTTGCTTGTCTCAACTCGCCTTGTTTTTGAGACTTAATGTCTGCAATCACATTACCATCAAAAAAAGAAAATTTAAAAAAATCAAAACATCTCTTCACTAAATTACCATGAACATGAGTAAGACGAAGAAAGTAGCAGTACCTCAGTTTTTTCATTGAACCAATAATCAACCATCTCCTTCCACTGTGCTGGGATAACCCCAGGCGGTTCAATAGCCAATACTTGTTCACATGACAGCCCAGGTTTTTTGTGATCCTTCTTCAACTTGGTCCTGCGATTCCTCCTTAGTTCTCCTAGCTGACTCATTGCCCATCCCATTTGATTGGGTGGTTTGACAATAGTGGGATCAATTATATACCGTTGCTGAAATAAGACAGTGGAGTTAGCAAAATGTAGTATTTTAATTAGGACAGCAGGTGTAAATAAAAATAACTAATATTTCATTTTCATACTACCTTAATCTCCGTCCAACAATCATTTTTAAACTTTTGAGGGACACGTGGCCACCCAGCAGGCGTAAGCGGGCATAATAGGCCATTCTCGCAAAACGAGCCCAACCATCGAACGAACAATTCCCCGTCATCGCCAATCGGTTGGCCTTCATCATTTAACGACAACTGAATTTTGTACTCACCAGTCATTGCCCATATGTCAGCCAACCTTGTTTTCCCACGTTTTCCAGGCCTATTTTCTGATGCTCGATTTTGTTCCGGTGCTGGATTTTGTACCGGTGTTTGGGTTTGAATATAATCATCTGTATCTACAAGACCAGCAATATTAGAACTGATTTAACAAAGCTTAGAACTAGTGAAAAATGTCACACCACGCAAAAATTATGCATCTACCAATTGAAATAATAAAAGGTTTACGATTTCATGGTTACAAAACATAAGTAAATTTAGGCCTTTCTCCCACGCATTCATGTAACCCACTTACGTAGCTTTTTGAAAAGACGAGTGATGTGCAACGAAAATTCGCTAAGTCATCTCCTGTCCATATGCGTCGTCCAAAGGATAGACGAGGTTATTCATCAGTTACTCGTCCGTCTGTGCTCAACACAGACGGACAGACGAACTTACTATCATCCGTCTGTCCTTGAGGACAGACAGGCTTCTTAGCATTCGTCCGTCTGTAAAGGACGGACGAGCTTGGCAGCATCTCTTCGTCCATAAAGGACAAGGGAGGATTACTGTCTCCGCCGAGTGGAAGAACAAACCGTCACCAGCCAAGCCCAACCGTTGCGAAATACGAACTTCTGAATCAATTACTTCCGAGCCTGTTGGATTCCTCAACTGTAGGAGTGGTTACCAAGCAAGTAACCGCTTCCCGTATACTATATAAGCACACGCCAATGAAAGAGTAAGGCATTCTATTCTGTTCTTGAGAAACTAAGTTTACATTCCTTCAGTCAGAGACTAACTTCACCATTGGAGGGTTCTTGGCCGGCTTCCATCGGTCTCCTCTGAGTTTTTACTTGTTTTCTCAGGATTCAGTCTCAACTTTACCAAGGCCTGGCATTTTCAGTCCACTGATATCCCAGAGTTCATCAGTTGGCGCCGTCTGTGGGAAAGAATAACGTTTGATTTCCATTGTTGGATTCTGCGATTTCTTTCTTGGACATAAGGGCTGAAATGATCCGGACAAGGTCAAGGGCTACCAGCCCAGGCCTTCAAGAAAGCAGAGGCGACCGTCAATCGGTGCCCACCGTACAACCGCCTTCTGTCCAACATGTGCAATCCATGGCTGCTACTATGGTAGAATTGACCCGCCAGAACCAGGAGTTGGTTAGAGAACTTAACATGAGGAGGCAGCATCGCGATGAGAATGTTGGAAGACAGGTCCAGAGCCAAGATGAGAGGAATGTCGAGTTTGAGAGCCAGTCAAGGGGTACCCCTTCAAGGAGGGTGCCTCACTTGGAAAGGGAGATGGGCCAAATAAATGGGACATATGAGGCGAAAGAAGAACGAATGAAAAAGTACTTGGAGAGGGTATTACAGCTTGTGGAAAAATTCAAGAAAGCTAACTTCATTCAAATCCCGAAGGAAGAGAATGCAGAAGCAGACACCTTAGCGAAGGAAGCCTCAGCAACCGGAACAACCGAAGAGTATGATGAAATTCAGTACGTCCTGAGTGTAGATCTCCCGGAAGTACAGCAAATAGGGAATGAAGAAAATTGGATGACCCCAATCGTCTCGTATCTGAAGGACGGGAGACTTCCGGAAGCAAGGGACGAAGCTAAAAAACTCAGGATAAAAGCAGCAAGGTACGTCCTTATGGACGAAGTTCTCTATAAGAGGGGCTTTTCTCAACCTTATCTT
Organism: Quercus robur; assembly: GCF_932294415.1. Taxonomy (NCBI): domain Eukaryota; kingdom Viridiplantae; phylum Streptophyta; class Magnoliopsida; order Fagales; family Fagaceae; genus Quercus; species Quercus robur. The sequence goes on from NC_065543.1 coordinate 25,733,320, forward strand.
AGGTGTCTGGCCCCAGAAGAGGCGAACTATGTGCTGAGGGAAGTTCATGAAGGAGCCTGTGGAAACCATTCAGGAGCCAGGTCGCTTATCCAAAAAGTCGTCCGTGCAGGGTACTATTGGCCAACTGTTCAAGTGGATGCAAAAGCTTATGTCAAGGCATGCGACAAGTGCCAACGATTCAGTAATGTCCCCAGACAACCATCAGAGTATCTCACCCCAATGATGGCCCCGTGGCCCTTTGCTTAATGGGGCCTAGATATCTTGGGTCCATTTCCACTTGGAACTAGACAGATGAAATTCTTGGTGGTAGGGATTGACTATTTCACTAAGTGGGTGGAAACAGAACCATTGGCACACATTACACAGCAGAATGTAAAGAACTTCGTCTGGAAGAATATAGTGTGCAGGTTTGGAGTACCCAGGGTACTAGTTTCCGATAACGGGCGACAGTTTGACAACACCCTTTTCAGGGACTTCTGTCCACACTTTGGAATCCAAAATCATTATTCCTCCCCCGCACATCCACAGGCAAACAGTTAGGCTGAGGTTACAAACCGATCCTTGCTGAAGATCATCAAGACTCGTCTTGAGGGGGCAAAGGGAGTATGGCCAGATGAGTTACCTGGTGTCCTATGGGCATACAGGACGACAGTGAGGACCCCTACAGGGGAGACCCCTTTTAAACTAGCCTATGGAAGTGAAGCAGTTATACCTGCGGAAGTGCACATGACTAACCATAGGGTGATGTCATATGAGGAGAAGGATAACGAGGAGCAACTCCGCTTGAACCTTGATCTTATAGACGAAGTAAGGACAGAAGCAGAGCACAGGGCAGCGAAGTACAAGAACCTCATGGCTAGGCAATATGATGCAAGGGTGAAATCAAGACGTTTCAACATAGGAGATCTTGTCCTGAGGAAGGTCTCTTTAGCAACCAAGAACTCAGCTCATGGGAAATTGGGCCCCAATTAGGAAGGACCCTATAGAGTCATCAACTTCAAAAAACAAAGATCCTATTACCTGGAGGCCCTGGACGGGAGAAAGTTAGAACATCCTTGGAACGTGGAGCACCTGAGGAGGTACTACCAGTAGAAGCGGGCCGAAATGAGGTTCACTGTGGACGAGCTTGAAGCTTGCTACCCTATTTACATTCTACTTATGTTTTATGCTGTGTTTGATACTATCACTTTGTTATTTGTGTTGTGGTTATTTATCATGATTATGGACGAAGTTATGGAGTGCTTACTAAATAAAAGGCATTAGCATGTATGTGCCTTATTTGTAAACGATATTTATGTAATGTACAAAATGTTGTGTGAATTTCAGATTTCCATGGCATTCTCGTTCAAAGCTAACCTACAGGGTGGCTAAGAACAAAATATTTTTTAATTGTCAATCAGACGAGTAAATTCTTTGGACGCGGAGATGTAACGTCTAAAACTTTTCTAAGGGTAAAGCAAGACACCTTTATTTTAGTCAAAGAACAAGGTGGAACCTATAACGAGCCCAAGGCGTATTCGTCCATAAGGGTAAAAAGCAAGGTAAAGGCATCCTCGTCCAGATCAAAGGACGAGGAAGAACCCACAACTTGCCTAGGCCCTGGGCAAACTTATATAAAGGACGAGGCAAAACACACATCCATAATAAAGTCCATAGACGAGATTTTTGAGCCAAAACCCAGTCTACGGACAGGCAAGGTCCATAAGTCCGTGGACGATCAGAGTGCATGACAATTTTTTAGTCTAAGGACGAGAAATAGCCATTGAAATTTTAATAGATGGTTTAAACACACCAAATATGGACGAGTAAAGCAAGAAGCTAAAAATACAAAACGAAAAATCTCGTCCATACATAAAAGGTAAAATTCACCAACTGTTCAAGGGCAGACAACCAACGTCCAAACACCCTTGCGAAGAACTAGTTTCCATACCTCGTCCTAAGAATTTTGGACGAGATCAATGTACTTGAATTACATCAAAAGATCCCAAAACAAAGGATCAAAACAAAAAAAAAAAAAAAAAAAAAAAGAAAAAAAAACTCGTTCTTAAGCAGGAGGGGCACTGGGTGGCTGGGTGGAGGCATCGTCCTGAATATTAACGTCCTCAGAGCTGGTTTGGAGAAGAGAGCTGGTAGCAGCGTTCAAATTAAGTTTGATAGAGTTGAAGTCCACCTCAGGGAAGTTTTCAACAGCGTCCATCCTGAAATCTTCAAAACCCGCCGCATAGTTGCGGTCCAGCAAGTCTGTAAATTCCTTGGACGCTTTGAACTCCGCAATGGCATCGTCCTTGGCCTTGGAGAGGGAACTACTCAGCTCGTCATTCTTCACTTGAAGGTGGTCGAGACGAGAATCTTTCTCCACCACGGCAGCCTTCAACTCTGCGATCAAATTTTGCTGCTCCGCTTCTTTCTGCTTAGCCTCAGCAGCAACCCCAACCCATTTCTTACTCTCGTCCCTCACGCTCTTTATGGTCGTCTCTAGCAAAATTCTCGTCTTGTCCAACTCAGTGGCTTGCCTGGACGCTGCGATGAACTTAGACATGGCCTGCAAAAGAGAAATGCTTGGTTAAGACGTCTAAAAGACAGTGAAATAATAAAGGCAAGACGAAAGGAAATTTACCTTAAACAAATCATGAACACCAGAATGTTTGAAATCTTTTAAAGACATGTCATAGCAAGCCTGTATGTCCTCATCCTTCACAGCTTCTTGAAAACGTTGCGAAGCCAAATCTTCGTTTTCAATTATGTTCGAAGATACCCTCGGCGGGGGCTGAGACGAGACAGACGTAGTCGTCCTGGGAGGAGTCTTGGACGAGGTTGTCTCCACAGGTGGAGATACGTCCACATCGATTGTTTGGACGGAGAGGTTGGGCTGAGGCAAAACAGGCTTGGCCACCTTAGACGACTGTTTCATTCTTTTGTCACGACGGCTGGGGAGGCTCCCTAAGTCCAAATTCTTTGGTAGGGACTTCCTTTTGTCCCCAGCAGACGGACGAGTCTGAGGTACAGTGTCAGGACGAGCGTCCCCAGCCTCAGGATGATCCCCCTCGCCAGCTACCTCTTTTCCCTTGTTACCCTTCATTGTCGCCATTCCTAAAACACAAAAAACAAAGAAAAAGAAAAAGGGAGTTTTTAGAGCGAACATAAAAAAAAGGGTAAAAGACGTCCTGAGTTAGAGGCTTACTTCTCCTTACTGTTATCTCGTGCGCGAGTGCTTCGTCAGAAGTATCAGGACCAAGTCCCCACTTAGCAAGTCGTCTAAGAGTCACTAGGAAGTGGAAACTCCTATCTGCGTATAGACGTGCTCTGTGGACGCGATCACGGTGGAACTTGCTAAGGGAAGGACGCCCAACAGCTGTAAAGGAATGAGTTAGAATGCAAAAAATAATAATAACTTAAAAAAAAAAAAAAAAAAAAAAAAAAAGACTTACCCTGAGGACGAAGGTTCCCTAGGTCCCCAGTATAACGACCAAAAGTGTCCCGTCCAACGTCTGAAGGGTTTCCAGCCCTATTCCCGGAGACGAAGAAAAACTCCGTCTTCCACTTTCTGTCAGACGAGGGTAGGGACCTAATCATTCTACAATCTTTGCGCCTGGCAGTAAACTGGTAAAAGCCAAGGGATTGATGAATTTCGGAGGGTTTATAACAGTAGAGGAACTCGTCCACCGTAAGAGGATGGTCCCCCCTAAACACCTCTCTCCATAGGACTTGCATAGAAATGACTAATCTCCATGCGTTTGGGTTAAACTGACATATCCCCAAACCTAACCTAACTAGTAACTCCCTAATGAAAGCGTTTAAAGGGAATCTCAAACCCCCCAGAAGATAAGCCTCATAGACGCCTATCCCAAAACGAGGATCACAACACCATTCTCCACGGACGGGCAACCTAGGGTTAAGCTCGTCTGGGATCTGGTACCATGCCCTCAGATTATCTAACCTTTGTTCGTCTGTTTTAGAAGGTATGTCTACTGCGCAACTAAATACAGTGACCTCCTCCTCGTCCAAAGGGACAGTTGGAGGGACAGACGAGGAAACCCTGGACGAGGTACCTGCCTGGGACCCTGAGGCCTTCCTAATTTCTTGTTGTATAGCCTCTAAGGGAAACCCAGGGACGCCGGAAACATATTCCTCGTCCGTAGAGTTTCCCCCATCACTACTACTAGAACCACTAGAACTGGTACTAGACACGGATTGGTACTCTCGTCTATGGTTTTTTCTAGGCTGTTGCTAGACGACATTTTCTTCAAGAAGATTAAAAAACCTAAAAGACGAGAGAAGAGGGAATACCTGGCTCTAAGACGAATGGAGGCTACGGACGCGAGGAATATCCTAGACGAGGCTCTAGACGAGGAATGTCAAGGAACGAAAATCTTAGAAATGCAAGGGGCAACACAGGAATTCCCCTATTTATAGGAAATTGACCTGGGCATACAAAACGACACAACCAATAGGGGAGTGACACGTGGCATTCGTCTCGAAAAATGGAACGACGAAACTCGTCACCAATGAGAGTGTGACACGTGGCATCTTGACGTATGGGCTTTCTAGGTACAACGCCTGGTTGTTCGTCTCCTTAGACGACCCATATAAACAAGGGGGCAACTGATGTGCAACGAAAATTCGCTAAGTCATCTCCTGTCCATATGCGTCGTCCAAAGGATAGACGAGGTTATTCATCAGTTACTCGTCCGTCTGTGCTCAACACAGACGGACAGACGAACTTACTATCATCCGTCCGTCCTTGAGGACAGACGGGCTTCTTAGCATTCGTCCGTCTGTAAAGGACGGACGAGCTTGGCAGCATCTCTTCGTCCATAAAGGACAAGGGAGGATTACTGTCTCCGCCGAGTGGAAGAACAAACCGTCACCAACCAAGCCCAACCGTTGCGAAATACGAACTTCTGAATCAGTTACTTCCGAGCCTGTTGGATTCCTCAACTGTAGGAGCGGTTACCAAGCAAGTAACCACTTCCCGTATACTATATAAGCACACGCCAATGAAAGAGTAAGGCATTCTATTCTGTTCTTGAGAAACTAAGTTTACATTCCTTCAGTCAGAGACTAACTTCACCATCGGAGGGTTCTTGGCCGGCTTCCATCGGTCTCCTCTGAGTTTTTACTTGTTTTCTCAGGATTCAATCGCAACTTTACCAAGGCCCGGCATTTTCAGTCCACTGATATCCCAGAGTTCATCAACGAGCAACCATGCTTCGTCACGGGTTGCCTTCAATTATCCTTAATAAATTTGGATTTAGAATATATAATTTCAACCCGATCTTTTCTTTGATCATTCAACTTCAGCAAATTTGTTTACCAATTTCCTAAAGTTAACTGGTAATTGGAAATTGCTAGCTTAATTAAGCAAGTATAACAATAATCTACAAGAACATATCACATTTTTTTTTAATCTCTCTCCGGATAGAATGATACCCAAGATGGAATAGATCCTACATACTTGGAATTGATAATCAAGGTTTTGCATTTTTCCACACTTTGTTAATTTGGAAATACAGAGGGAATGTCTTGGTTATACTTTACTGCATATAGTTGGCTTCGAGTCAAGTATATAACATGTCAGGAACATCCCAATTGAAAAACCAATGCCATGAAATTGGACTGAAGTGATCGAATGGACCATAGTGGACCTAAAGGACCGAGGTAGACACTGTAGGACCAAAATAGACTGAGTAGAAATGAATGGACTGAGCAGACCAAATTGGACCAAATAGACCAGAACCGACTGAATTGGACCCAAAGGAAATTAATGGACCAAAGTCAGCAGAATATACTCAATATACCTTGATATGTTAATTATATTATGAAATGATGTAAACCACCAACTCATAATTGAAATTGCAAAACATAAATTAATCCTACAATATTAAAAAACTGTGAACCAAATGAATTCCTATATGTATTAGCTAGAATTGATCTAAGCATCCAATAATAAACATCAAACCTTACATTCGAAAACATGACCAATACCTGGAGCTAGTGTCTCATCATCGTCACTTGCCACCGGTGTTGCCACCGGTCTTGCATCCTCAGAAATGTGGGGTTCCTCGTCAGCTGCCTCCACCCGTTGTCGTGACTGTGATGATCCTTGCCCAACGTAAACAAGTCGCAACTGACGTTTCCTCCCCATTGTTGCGTCCAACACCTTTTACACCACAAAGAGGAAAAATGGTTAAGAAGCACGACCAATAATTGTTAACTGTAGTAAAGATAATTATGTATGTTAAAACTATTATTTCTTAACAACACGAAAATATAACAGTTATAACATATATATGCAACAACATGAAGAAGTAACAGTTTCACCTAATAATTATATATGAGTATCAATCCGATTCTTAAGTCATGAGGACACATATATCCTATAACAAAGACACAAGTGTAACTAGAGTCTTCATTTCAAAGTAAGAAAAAAAAAAAAAAAAAGACAACTCAACCCCATACCAAAACCATGTTGAATGTTTTTCCCTACAATTTTCTCTTTTAGTATAGGTAAAGATTTAGTCTCGTTTGTAGCAACTTTGTTATGTAAATGAAGTAAGTTTTATTTTAGCCTATTAATTTCCTACTAAAATTATGTTCACACTTCCCACTTTGTTTGAGTTAGCTTAATCACATATTAGTCATGCTCAATCACAATTAAATCATGTACATACTACATACATCCGTAGGCAAATTGTGAAAGAGGATAGGGTCATAGACTGATAGGGTGGAATTCACAATAACAACCCTTTCAAACGTCTAAATCCTTGTAGGTTGTGCTTTTCAAGTCATACGCAGAGTCATAGTGACTCCAGAGCCCTGAACGAACCGGAAAGATATGTCTATGTTATTAGTGATTATATGTTCAAACTTTTATTTTTTAACAATTTTGACAAAATAACAGTTTGTACATATATATGCAACAATGTCAAACTTTGCACGCAATATGCCTTTACAAATGAGAACTTATAATTTCAATAATAATTAACTATAACACAATTACGCATACCACAACAATATCCTATTACACTACTCATCATCACTGTAATCGACTTCGTTGTCATCTTCATCGTTGGAGTCATCATCAATGAACTCACACTCATCCAAGTCGTCCATTTCAGGAAGATCTCTTGGCCCAATGATAGAGGCATCAATTGTCATTCCCTCCACATCATCTCGACCCCAACGAAGGTCATCCCTACCAACATCAGGACTAGTGACAGAGTACGGGATGTTCTCAAGAAACTCATCCGTGTCATCCTCATTACAATGGGGCCCAATACCTGCATCAAATACATCTCTGGCTTTCGTTTTAATGACAACATACCAATCTTTCTGCCTTTTATCTTCAACATAAAAAACTTGTGTAGCTTGAGACGCCAACACATATGGTTCATCCACCATTTCCTCCCCACCATATACGGAATGATTAAAATTCACCACAGGAAACCCAAACTCATCAGTCTTATATCCCCTCCTATTTTGATCATCAACCCATTTACACTTGAATAACACATGTTTGATATTGCCAGAATAATTCAACTCAATGATATCTGTCAACACACCATAGTACATATTGCCACCTTCAGTGGCAACACTAACTCCACTATTTTGCGTTTTTCTATTTCCCTCGACATTCGAACTCCTAAATTTTAACCCATTTATAACATAATGTTTCGGCCGATTTACTGAAGTATATGGCCCTTTCGAAAGCGTGACAAGTGTATCACTAAGTCCAGTTCTTTCCCTATCAGCAGCAGTCATTGACATCACCTAATATAATCAAACAAATTAACTGAGTCTAATTAGTACCGTCCTTCTACTTATGGGAAAGTTGCAATGTTAAAAAGTTGAATATATGACACGTACGTGAGATCTAAACCAGCCACAAAAGTTCTCCATGTGGTGCTTATGAATAGTAGCATTGGATATACGACAGTGGCCCTTTTGAAGTTCATCCTTCGTCAAACTTTTGTGCATCCTACATGAGATGGCAATTGTATTAGTGTTAATACACGGAGCGCACATTGGATTCTCGTGCAATTATATTAATGTCCATAATACTTACTTACGAAACTGGTAAATGTTCTCGGAATTGAATAGCACATAGCGATGAGCTTGGGTCAATTCCCTACTTTCTAGTGCCACACTTGAAACCACCCCTGTTGACTCCTCCATCGTCCTTGTGGGTCGTGAGAATATAGTTTCGACTCCTTCCATATACCGTGAACAAAACGTTAAACATTCCTCCACTATGTAGCCTTCGGCAATACACCCTTCTGGAGCAGCCCTGTTTCTTACATAGGACTTAAGGCGTGAGAGGTACCTATAATGCGCATGACAAGGTTAGTAATTGACACTAACTATTACAAAGCACACATGAATTCCTCATACTGTACATGTATTACCTATGACTTACCTCTCAATGGGGTACATCCAACGGTACTGAACTGGACCACCAATCTTGGCTTCAGTAGCCAAGTGCATGACCAAATGTACCATCACAGTGAAGAAAGATGGAGGAAATATCTTTTCCAATTCACACAACGTCACTGCAATGTCAGCCTCAGCACTCGCAATATCAAACACCGTAAGGGTTTTCGAACAAATTTTCCTAAAGAAACAAGCTAACTTTATCAAAGGCCTAATAACATGCGATGGCAAAGATCCTCGTAAAGCAATTGGAAGGAGTTGTTGCATCAAGATGTGATTATCGTGACTCTTTAAACCAGAAATCTTACGTTCTTTGAGGTTGACACGGCGGGAGATGTTGGAAGCATATCCATTGGGCACTTTTACGTCTCGCAAAACTTGCAAGAAACCATCTTTCTCCAATGCAGTCATATGAAAACACGCAGGCGGTATCATATACTTATCATCACCTTTTCGCTGTAGGTGGAGTTCTCTCCTTATTCCCATTTCCGCCAAGTCAAGGCGTGCCTTGTAATTGTCCTTTGTCCAGTCCTTCACGTTCAGCAAAGTGCCAAGTATATTGTCCATCACATTCTTCTCTATATGCATCACATCAAGATTGTGTCGCAACTTGTGATCCTTCCAATAAGGCAATGTGAAAAAAATACTTCTCTTCTTCCAAACACACTGGTTTGCCTCACCTCTCTTTCTTTTGTTGTATTTTTCTCGACATTTCTTTCCCAGACAACGTGTAAGTAAAGTTTCAGTGTCCACAATTATGTCTGACGCAACTGGTGGCACAGGAGCCACTCGCATATCAGTGAATCCATCAAATAAAGTATCTTCTTTCCGAAATTCGTGGTCACTACCCAACCATCGCCTATGTCCCATGTAACAGAATTTGCGGCCATTTTTTAAATATTTGGAGTCGGTCTTTAAGGCACAACAAGGACACGCAAACATACCCTTCGTACTCTAACCCGACACATCTGCGTATGCAGGAAAGTCATGTACCGTCCACATCAATGCCGCATGCAATTGGAATACATTTTTTGAAGATGCATCGTACGCTTCTACTCCAACATCCCATAATTCCCTCAATTCTTCTACTAAGGGTTGTAAGTACACATCTATTACAATCCCTGGCGATTTAGGTCCAGGAATAACTAGTGATAAAATCAAAGATGACCGTTTCATGCACAACCAAGGCGGGAGATTGTAAGGGACTAGCATGACAGGCCAAGTGCTGTGAGTAGTACTCAGCATTCCGAAGGGGTTGAATCCATCCGCAGCTAATCCAAGTCTGACATTACGAGGCTCAGATGAGAATTGTAAATGCGTAGTGTCAAACATTTTCCATGCATTCGAGTCAGCAGGATGCCGCATTACCCCGTCCTCTGTACGACCATTAGCATGTCATTTCATAGAACTAGCCAAGTCGGGTGACAAAAATAATCGCTGCAATCTTGGCTTTAAGGGAAACCAGCGTAGGATCTTTGCAGCTTTCTTCTTTCCCTTACTAGATGAGGCATTATTATTTGTAACAGATGCCTCATTCGATTTCCACCTACTTTCTTTGCAACAAGGACATGCCTCGAGGTTAACATTCTCCTTCCAAAATAGCATACAATCATTGGGACAAGCATGGATCTTCTCATACCCCAAACCCAAATCTCGAACTATTTTCTTAGCCTCATAATGGTCCTTTGGCAACTTAGCGTTAGAAGGGAGCATATCCATCAAGAGTTGAAGCAACATAGTAAATGACTTGTTCGTCCAACCACAAAGAGTCTTCAACTGGAACAACACAACGATGGCTGAGAATATGCTAAATTTTGTACACCCAGCATATAAAGGTTTGTCCACATCATCTATCATTTTGTAAAACTTTTGTGCACCATCATTTGGACCTTGAGCCGGTTGTTGCACAGTTTCCCCTTCGTCCATTGGTTCAAGTGGCATTCCATGCGTGGGGCACAAATCATGCAACATCCCACGAAAGTCACCGTATTGTTCTAAGGACTCTTGGACATGACTACTCCCACATTCAGTGGCAGTTGGCACAGCCGCCGATTCCCCATGCCATTTCCAAAGTGTGTAATTTTGAAGCATCCCCTTACTCCAAAGATGTTCACGTGCCACCCCTGGCAGTACCAAATTCATATTCACACATTTGGTACAAGGACAAAAGATTTTCCCATCGCTTGCATGTTTTGATGCAAATTCCACAAATTTAAGTACACCTTCAATATATTCCCTTGAACCCCTCTGCTTCTTCATCCAACTTTTATCCATGACTATACAAGATAAACAATATCTGACCTACAACAACATTTGGTAATGCATAGCCAATAAACCGTCAAATTAGATTCAGAGGTGATCTGAGACCTATTACTGATTTGTAAAGAACAAACATACCCAACTATGCATAGATTTTCATAGAACATATATATATCACTACATCAAGAATAACCTATACTTTCAATTTTCTAAATAGTAACACTAAATGAAGCATAACTTAATGTGATATGTTTGGAATATTTTAAGCATAATTGTTGGAATAAGATATTAACAAATCACATATGCATGCAATTGTAATAATTATAACCTCCAGAATACCAAGATAACTATGTCCAACAAAGAAGTCGTCTCCTACATGTGATAATCTAAGCTAAAATCATTTTCCTGTTTGTATGTTTCTCAATATGTACCGAATAACCCCTGTGGATTCAATAGTGGTGATTCAACCTAAAATGGCTAATTACTATAATACTACTTTCACTTGCATCTGTAAATATGACATTTACACAAATATTAAATACTGTTATTATGGAAAGAGGAAGAAAACATTTACTGACATATATAGGAACTATGAAGTGTTGTTATGTTCATAAATTACAAGTAGGTTGTTAAGAAGGTTGTGCATTCCTCACAAGTCACAACATACATGTAGCAATAACGCAAATGTAATAACTATTTCCATTAAGAGTAATGTATCATAATTTTTTTTTCTTTCTATTAAATTATACAACGAAATTAAGATTTTGTGTTATGAATCTTCAAAATTTATAAATTAAATACAAAGATTGACTGTGTTGGGTGATTTAAAGTTTTTAAAGCCTCACTTATTGTAACTATAGTCGTATTTGTAACATACAGAGAAGACAGTCAAAATGAATGCAGCTATGATCATGTGAAACTTTGTACTTCTTACAAAGGATACCTATAGCTACGTTTTTAAAAACACTAGTATTTGTGGTGGGTTTTAGCTACATTTATAAGGAACGCGACAATAGGGCAACTATAGCTAAATTAGGGAATAAGTATTAATTGTAATCAAATATTACACCCAGGTGCATTTCCCAGAAGGCAAGTAATGAAAAGAAAGCTACCTTATCTTCAGCAAGCTGTGGAAGATGAAAAATCACAGATGGCTCAGTGTCTTCCTACCTGAAACCCCCATTACGAAGCAAAAATGAAGCTCAAGAATTCTTAACATAATAGAAGATTGGACCACATGTACACAATGTAGTACAATCATGTAAACATGTAAGATGTATAAGAAAGCTATATATTATATTACACACCAACTATGAGTACTTTTATTTTTGTTTGTAAGAAAAATCTACAACTACATACTTATGTCACCGCTGACCTCAAGGACTTCATTTTAATTGTTATTTTATTCGAACTCATTTTTAGGGAACTGATGTTTGGTTAATGACAAAATATAATAGAAAAACGATTATCTTGCTTACACAATTGATTTTCTATAGAATTGTAATAGAGCGCATATACTAAATGCTATGTATGATGATATTGTAAGTCCAAAATAGAATATATTGTTGCCCACTCCTTTGAGGTTCCAAGAGTTGGTCTAAGTGAATTGTTATGAACAAATCGATATGATTTGTTGATTCTATATTAGCAGGAAAGAACCGAATGCATCCATGTAATTAGGTATTACTTGTTGGGAGTCGATTGTCACATTTTGTTATGGAGTTTAAAGTTTATTTAATTTATGAAAAGCGTTAGTCAAGAAGAAAGTTGTATGAAGGGTTGAAAATAATTTAATTTATGAAAATTTATTTCATTTATGAAATAAGTTAGTCAAAAGAGAAGATGTATGAAGTGATAATATCTATATTTAGGTACTTCCCAACTTATTAAATTAAGAGGAAATTGAAGTTAATTGCATATACACACACACACTCAGGCATCTCTTCATGCAATTAATATGAAGAGCGAGATATTCACCCATTAAAATATAAAACCACTTCCCTTTCCAATACAATACTACACGTTGGGTATGTTCCAACTGTGTTTGTTTTACAAGTATCTTTTCAAAATTTGTATCATACGGCTACGTATGTCTAAGATACAGCCCTATGATACAAATCTTAATCTATATAATTAAAAGAAAAGAACAATTACAACAAAAAGAGTTACAAAGATGCAAGGACGCATCAAATTAAGAAAGATAGTAAGCACAACGAAGAAAAGGCGTGGGAATTGGGCGTGTACCAAGATAAAATGAAAGAAAATGAAGGTGAATGGCTTTTGAGAGGCGTCTGGATTTTCTTGCACAGTGACAGGAATTTTTTGTGAACTTTGTGCCTCTGACTATAATTTCAAATCTTTGCGAACAACATCACCTGTGAAAGACATGTAAGGAACATGTTAATTAATAGATACATGTACACGTGCTCAACAATAGTAGCTGCTTATCAGTTGCAGTTTCATGCAAATTAGAGTGGATTGTGCATACAAGTACATAGTTAGAAACCTTTCTCAAAGCTAAACAAGTCCATTTGGCAAAGCATTTTTCCTTTAGTTTTGAACTTATTAAGTATAGATTTTTAAAACCTCTTTTTTTTTTTTTTTTTTTTTTTTTTTTTTTTTTTTTTTTTTTCTGGATATAAATTAACAATACTTTATCCAACTTTCATAAAAAAAGCTTTTAGTAAATAACTACATCCAAATGCACTAATGTGTTTGACATGAAATTAGACGTTGGATCAGCTAAAAAGGGTAGAACCCAATTATCACATTATTGAGAGAAAGCAATGCCTAATGTGATCAATAACTAGTTGTAGGTCTATGCAATGCATGAGGCATTTACAATTTTTTGTATCGATATATATATGTTCAATAAAAAGTCTGTGCTTCTTCCAACCACATAACAAGAGTCTTGAACATAAAAAGCTACTTTGTATGGCTTTGTTTTATCATATTAACTAGTTTGTGTGATTGTATGAAAATATTAACGGCGTTTATTGTTAGAGAATGAAGAGGGCAATAAATTTATTTACAGATGAATTTCTACCATGATATGTTATATAATTTATACATTGTAAGATGAGCTTCACAATCTTCATATGAAATAGAATTCCATTGAATAACTTATGCATTACAAGATTGTAGATTATGATACTAAATTTAATACCATAATCTTTAAATTTCTTACCCCTATTAAAAAAAAATAATAATATCATGTAGAGGGGACATAAACAAAGATAATAAATAATACCACAAATAATTAAATTAAACAATTAAAAATAATTATATTACTTTTTGTCATTTTCGATTGAACTGGACCAATTAGATCGAGTGGATCAAAGGGCCAAATTGGACCGAAAGGACTGAAGTGGACTAAAAGGACCGAATTGGACCGAAAGGACCAAAATAGACTGAATGGACCAAAATGACCGAAGTGAACTGAATGGACCGAAAGGACTGAAGTGGACTAAAAGGACCGAATTGGACCGAAATGACCAAAATAGACTGAATGGATCGAAGTGGACCGAAAGGACTAAGGTAGACTGAATAGACCGACATGAACCGAATTGGACAAATTATCAATAATTCTGAAATGTCATTATTAGTTTATTACCATCTGCATATTATGTGACAAAATATGTACTTTAATAATAATAAAAATTCTAACAAAGCATTTGAGTTATCACACCTAACATAAATGAGATAAGTTGTTCAAATCAAGGTTCTAAAACTTGTTTAGCAAAAGAAAAAAAAAAAAAGTTATTCCCGCAATAGTTATTCCTTGAAACCTTGGTGATTTAAAGTTTTTACCCTAAAACTTTTGAAAGCTTCAGTGGGAGATTGTTGGGATTTTGATGATGGAGCACACACACAGCAGCACACACACAGCAGTAGTAACGCGCACACACACACACAGCAGCAGCAACAACACACACACACACACACACACACACACACAGCAGCAGCAGCAGCAGCAACAACAACAACACACACACACAGCAGCAACAACACACACACACACACACACACAGAGCAGCAACAGCAGCAACACACACACACACACAGCATCAACAACACACACAGACACACACAACAGCAGTAGCAGCAACACACACACACACAGAGCAGCAGCACAAGCAACACACACACACACACACAGAGCAGCAGCACACACACACACACACACACACAGAGCAGCAGTAGCAGCGACACCAACACACACACACACACACACACACACACACACACACACACAGCAGCACCCGCAACACACACACACACACAGCAGCAGCAGCAGCAGCAACAGCAACATACACACACACGTGAGGGGTTCCTAATAGATGCTTTTTATGAGAAAACAAATTACAATATATACTAAATTGTAAATTGCACTCTTAAAGTTTGGTGTTAATTTTTTTAGGAAATTTAGACCCTGATTAGTTTTAATTAATTACTTAAGTTGATTAATTAAGTCGATTATGTAAAGCTCTAGGTCAAACAGTGATGGGCACAACCCCGCCAAAAATAAATGCTAAAAATAAATTTTGACATAAGCCATATGGGTATGATGGAGAAACTGTAACGGGAAAAACCTCAACGGCTGGTTTGAAGCTTACCATAAACTCAAAGAATCACTATGTAGAATGAAAGTTACAGTAATACAGATATACATGATCTTAGTATTGTTACCTACAGTAGAATTTACTAACGTTACCTAATGCAACTCCAACCCAGTTGGACTCTTCTACCCTGTGAATCACTTTGGTGCACAAATACCAAATTCGTGAGTCATGGCTGAATTCACAACAGCAACTCTTGATTGCAGTAGATGTTGGTGCAAATGTCTTCATAGGAACTCTCTTAATCTTTAATATGCTCAGAGATGCAGTTTGGAACAAAACCATTGGTACACAATAGTTGCAACAACATCTCTAACTTCCACAAAGTCCTATCCATGATTATAACAACTTAATGAGGCTTAATATATGTCATAGAATCTTAGTGCACAGATTACTAGGTCATTAAGTCATCATGCTTTGTTGAATTACAAGTAAAAATCAAATTTCAATCTATCAACTAGAGTCGAGGTTTAAATGAACCTTGATTGATCAAGATGCAGCCAAGGCAGCAGAACTTCCTCTTTTTTGAACAATTTATTTAGCTTTTTATTATTTATTTTTTGTTTTAAACATAGATTTTCAACAATATGTAGATACTAAAAACTTTACAACTCAAATACATAAAAATATGTTTTGGCTCGGATTTGCCAACATAACAAGATTTGACCTTAACAGTTTTGATTTTCCCTCTAAACTTTTAAAATTTTGATACGCTACTCTAAAGTTAAGTACCATCTAAAAAAAAAAACCTTCCTTCTATGTCTGGTGTTGATGTTTTTGTTAAGTGCCATCTAAACCTTGCACACACAGACACACACACAGCAGCACAAGCAACACACACACACACACACACACAGAGCAGCAACAGCAGCAACACACACACACACACACACACACACACAGATATCAAAAACCCACCAAGCAAAAATGACAAACATGAATAAACCCAATATGAATTCATCGATCAAACATCTCCAAAACCAAATATTGAAATATTGAAATATAAAACCAAATATTGAAATTGAACATTTATACCCAAAATCAAAACCCTAGATCGACGGCCGAAACCCTAAACCTAAAATCGAAACCGTAAAGCAAAAATAGGAACCCCAAAACAGGAATCAAAACAAAAAATTTTGAAAAACTTACTGCTAGTCGGCCTTGCAAGAATGGGTGTGTGCCAGCGATCGATGAGAAGGAAACGAAGAGGAAGAGCGGAGGGAGGAAGGGGATTCACATAGGGTGGAAGTGAGGTAGCTTGAGATCGGTGAGAGTGGGTTGAGATCGGTGAGGGGAGTGTGAGATCAGTGAGAGTTGTCTCAGATCGGTGAGGGGAGTGTGTTGGAGCGGTGAGAGTTGTCTGCAATCGGTGAGGGGATGTGCGAGCGGTGAGGGGACTGTGTTGGAGCGGTGAGGGGAGCGTGCAATTGGTGAGGGGAGTGTGGGCGATCGGTGAGGGTTTTGTGCGATCGGAGAGCCAGTTTTCTGCTGTTTCGATGGTGAGGGGTTTCACGTTTCTTTTTTTTGGTTTTTATACTGAAACTTGAAGCTGCGTTTTAAACGCAGCTCCAGACTTGTACTGAAACTTCAAGCATTTCTGAAGCTGCGTTTTTTAAACGCAGCTCAGGCTACAATTATAAAAAAAAAAAAAAAAAAAAAAAAAAAAAAAAAAAAAAAAAAAAAAAAAAAAAAAAAAAATTTAGCCGGACTGGCCTGAAGCCGCGTTTTGGAGCCGCATTTTTGGAAAACACGGCTCCAGCCTTTCCTTTGAGCCGCGTTCTTGGAAAACGCGGCTCAAAGGAAAGGCTGGAGCCGCGTTTTGGAGCCGCTTTTTTGGAAAACGCGGCTCCAACCAAAAACGCGGCTCCAAAACGCGGCTGCAGACCGCGTTTTTTGTAGTGTGCATATCTACAACATACTGTTGCAAAAGGCAACTGAATGTAATAAGATAGACTCCTCATGAGATCTTATTTGTAAGTTATAACAATAATACTCACAACACGAAACCATACCTCTCTTCTCCTTGGAACTTTTTATCACTGAAATATAAATCATTAGAACATTATATTGTAATTTTAGACCTATTCATTAGATAAAACTGAAAATTTTCAGATTCTAATGTTAAACCAATATTCTGCTTCTTTTTCTATGAGATCATCAACCGATGTGATTTCAAAAGGATTGATCAATGATTGACTTTTGCAAGATGATCCCCTCCCTGTCTTATCATTTTTAAATTTTTTTTTTTTAATTTATTCCTTGATGCCATCCCATATCTCTAAAAGGAAATAATAAAGGATATTGTAAAGGGTCATAACATCCATAATAATACTGAACTTTATGACTAAATTCTGAATGACTATAAACAATGATATCACGCTCTATACATTCACCAGTTTGCTCATTCTCAAGCCATATTGCAGCCACTTGTGAAGATGATGGAGCATTATATATACGTTAATCTAATCCAGAATCAGATCGTATAACAACTTGATGATCTTTCACGTTAGATATTGTTAAGGCCATATTTTGTGTAATTGGCTAATCCTTTGACAAAACACACTTTAATTGTAATTGGGTAGATCTAGGATGTATTTAATACTTCAAGGAACAAGAGTTCAAGTCTAGTATTGAAGCCATGCAAATTTGTCCAAGAAACAAGTGAAGAAGTGCTGATTTTTTAAAACTCGATAACTTTTTGACACCTCTTGACAGCTAGGTTATTTGTTGAGCTCTTTAGTTGATTGTTATCGCAATCTCGACACCTCTCGATTGATCTCGATAGCTAGTGGATCGATTGAGAAAACTCTTGTCTCCTTGACAGCTCCTCGATAGCTGTATCTGTCAAAGTTTAAAGCTCGATATCTCCTCGACACCGCCTGATCGATCAAGGTTACGGGAATTCAGATTTTCAGATCTGATTTTTGGCCCATGTTTATGTATTTGTGTAGGATTTCTTTTCTCACAACCCTAGACCTATATAAGGCTTATTTTAAAGGCTGTCACATAAGAGAATACAAGGAGAACATATGCAAAAGGTGACCAATGCCTTATTCTCTCTGAAAGAAGCTACTGCGTCTTTGCTCCTTAGGGTTTTGTAACCAAGTGCTTCTTGATCTTCATTGTTGATGAAGTGAAGAACTTTGCAGCCAACATTCTTCTTCCTCAAGTTAGTGAGTGAGTCATGTACTGGGATTCGTGCAAAGGAGTTAGTTACGTACTGGGATTTGTGCATCAAAGGGTGGCATTCATATATTGAAGAGTTTAAAGGTTCTGAAGCGGTAGAAGGTTTCTGCTGTGAGTTTATCTACAGGGATTGTAGAGTCTAGGGACAAAGGTTTTGTACTAGATTTGAAACTTCTCTTTTCTATAGTGGATTGCTTTTCGGGAAGGTTTCCTTCCAGGTTTTTTACTGTGAAACTAGTTTGTTTCATTGGTTTTCCTGGGTCATCATATCTTGTCTTATTTATTTTTCCGTTGCATGATTTTGACATGATATTGATGTTTGTTTTTTTTTACAAGTTTTATTCATAATAAATCTAATTAACAACTTGGGTTTAAAACTTGTTAATTCTATCAACCGGGGTCTAAATTTCCCAACAAGTGGTATCAGAGTGGGTACACTCTGATTGGATTAATTTCCTAAGTGTGATCCTTGACCCCCGTTGTCATGGATTGTGGACAATCTCTTTTGATTCCTCCTTTATTTGATGGAACTAATTATGCATGCTGGAAAGTTCGTATGAAAGTTTTTTTGCAGGCTCTAGGTGAACAGGTATGGCAAGCTATTAAAGTTGGTTAGATTAAGCCAAAGGATGCGTCGGTGGATTGGGATGATGCAACAATCATAGCGGCAAATTCAATAGTAGGGCCTTGAATGCTTTGTTTTGTGGGGTGACCAATGAGGAATTCAAGAGAATATCATCCACAGAAGTTGCCAAGGAAGCATGGACCATTCTTGAGACCACCTATGAAGGTACCAAGGCAGTAAAGACTGTGAAGCTTCAAAGACTCACTAGTAGTTTTGAAGAAATAAGGATGGAGGAGGATGAGACCTTTGATGAGTTCTATGCTAAACTCAAGGATATTCTGAATTCTGCTTTCAATCTTGGAGAATCTATTGCGAAATCCAAAATTTTTAGGAAAATCCTTAGGTCCTTACCTGAAAGATTCCATGCCAAGATCACTGCCATTGAGGAAGTGAAGGACATTGATCAACTTCCTTTGACTGAGTTTGTAGGGAACCTTCAAACCTATGAGATGGGATTAGACTCAATGGGAAAAGGTGAAAAGAGTAAAAATTTGGCTCTTAAGGGTATAGAGGAAGAGATTGAGGACTCTGAAGATGAAGATGAAAGTGAAGATGAAGATGATGATGATGAGGATGAGAATCTAACCTTCATAACTGATGAGATTATCAAGCTTCTTCAGTTCAAGAAAAAGAATAAGGGTAAACCTCCTAGGAAATCTAAATCCTTTAGGAAGGGTAAGAATGAGAAACCCCTCATCCAATGCCATGAGTGCAAAGGTGTTGGTCATATGAGGATAGAGTGCCCAAACTATCTTATGAAGGAAAAGACCATGGAGTCCAAAGATAAAGGGTTGGTTGCTACTTGGAGTGATACTGAGAATGATTCTTCTGATAAGTATGTGGATGAATGTAGTCACGTTATGGCCTTTGCTGCCTCAACTGATAAGGTGATTGTGGAGAGTGCTAGTGATAGTGAGGATTCTTCTGATGATAAAGTACCCCAGAAGTTGACCCTTTAGGAAGTCTATGATAAGCTATGCACTAAATTCATAAAATCTGAAAAGACTTCTCATCTTTGTAAAAAAGAGCTTAATGAGGTAAAGACTGAAAAAGCTGATTTGTTAGTCAAACTAGATGAGACTACAAGGTTAGTTGAGACTCTTGTTATGGAGAACACCTCATTAGAAGAGAAGGTCAAGAATCTCGAGGTTGAGCTTAGTCAAGTTAGAACTTAAATAAAGAGGATGTTTAGTGCAAAGCTTGATGAGGTATTGACTGCTCAAAAGCCTAGTTCTGATAAAATTGGCTTAGGATATGTTGTTTCCTCTAGCCCCTACTTTTCCACGGCTTCTGGATCAAGGACTGTCTTTGTGCCCCAATCTGAGAAAGGTAAATAAAGGTATGAAATCCAAAACTATTTTAGCTAATTCTAAATCCTTTGTTAGACCTCATACTTGTCACCATTGTGGTGTTTCTGGACACATTCATCCTAATTGCTTTAAGTTGTATCCTTATAAGCAATTGTCCAAACAGTCACAGGTTTTCTCTCAAGGACCTACATCTTTGTTTGGAGAGTTATTAAAAGCTTTAGGCTTTTTAACTCAATTTCAGGAGAATCTTAATTCTTCTATATCCTTTAGTAGACATACTAGGACACGTGTCTTTCCATCTTCACAGCCAAAGACTCGTGTTGTGTGGGTGAGAAAGAAGCCTAAGACTTAATTGTCTTTTCTGTTTGTCCTCTGCTTTAATTCTTTCTATCTATAGTAGGACTCTCTTTGCTTGATTTCTTATCTGCTTTTGGAATCATGCTTTCATGCATCTGCATTTTTCTATCATGCCTTCATGCACATGCATATTTCTTTCATGCTTTCATGTTGTTTGTCTGTTTTTGTTTGGTTGTTTAGTTTTTATTTTTTTGTTTTTAAAATAAATAAATAAAAAGGGAGAAAAAACAGAGAAATACAAAAACAGTGTGTGTTTGTGTACATTGGTACTTGTGTACCTGGGATGGCCATTGAAACAAAGTTTTCTAAACTTTGTATCTTTTGTAGCTTAGATGAACATCTCTATGCACAACTAAGCAAGTGAGTTTGGTGGCTCTTGTTTATGATGAGTAAGATTAATTATCTCTTGTACTTAACACTCGTATCACTTTTTTTGATGGGAATGATTAAAAAACCCTAAGAGAAAGGCATAAATAATCATCTCATCATTGTTGCCCGCCAATCATAATATGACACCTGTATGCTTCGACATAGCAAAAGTGTAGTGTCAATAACATTTGTGTGCTTCGGCATAGTAAAATTGGAATGTCAAATGTTTACCATCATTGGGTACTTCTTTTCTATCTCTTATATGCTCATGCATGATTTGTTTAAAGGAAAAATATGCAAAGAAAATAAAAAGATAAAAGATAAAAAATGCTTTAAATATGATTGCAAGCGTGTATTCTAGGAGATGTGGGAGTTATAGGATGTACCTCGAAAGTGATAGTCCCCATCAAGCAGTTATGATTGTGTGTGAGTTAAAGTGATTTTCTCATATCTCAAATCATCATAACATGTATACACTTATGCAATCTTGCGATGTTTTTCACACACAACACGCAATATTCTTTGCTACTCTTGATACATGTGCAAGTACAATATGATTTGGCAATCACAAGGTTTTACACGTGTTAATGTATGCTCACTAAACTGTCTTGACTTGTGTTAGGACATATGTGTTTCACATGTTAAGAACATATGTCATGATTTTATGTAATTGGCTTATTCTTTGACAAAACACACTTTACTTGTATTTGAGTAGATTTAGGATGTTTTAAATACTTCAAGAAACCTTATTTCAAGATCAAGTATTGAAGCCTTCAAGTCTGTTCAAGAAAACAAGTTCAGAGTGCAAAATCATTAAAGCTCGACAGCTGGCTCGACAGCTGCATCTATTGAGCTTAAGGAAACTGTTCTTCATTCGGTGTGTTCGACACTAGCTCGACAACTACTCGACACCTGATATCTGTCGAGATTTAAGATTTTCAGAATTCCAATATGATTTTCTTGGGATTCGTGAATGTGTCTTTAGGCTTTCTTTTCTCCTAACCCTAGATATATAAAAGGATCAGTTTAAGGGCCGCCAAAGTGTTCACAAGTTGCACAAGCTTTGAGCAAACTCTGTTCAAGCAAATTGTGACTGGAGACGAAGTTCTTGCCCTAGTTCATCTCTTTCTCTTGAAGAAATTGCTGTGTATGTGCACCGTAGGGTTTTGTGACCAAGCATCTTCTTGATCTTCATCGTGTGGATGAACTGAAGAACTTTACAACCAACAACCTTCTTAGTTGGTGATTGAAGTCATGTACTGGGATCCGCGCAATTGGTTAGTCACGTACTGGGAGTCGTGCATCTGAAAGGGGAACTATCACTACAGAACAAGTCCAATTGGGTATTGGGATAAGGGTTCAACTGTAAGTTGGTAAGGTACTTGGATTCTTTTACTTGTAACCGCTTGTTGTGATAATAGTGGAGTTTCGGGAGTGGTGACTTGAAAATCATCCGGTGGGGTTTTTGCCGTTAGGTTTTCCACATTCGTAAACAAAACACCGTGTTATTTATTTTTCGCTGCATATTTAGTTTGTTGGTGATTTGTTGTGCTACCATGCGTTTGCATGATAAATTGATTAATTAATAACTTGGCTAATTAATTAATTAATTTCTATCACAAGGGGTCATTCAATTTGTGGCCTATCAAGTGGAGACAATGAATGTTGTTATTGATGAGTCTTCAGATTCTAGTTCTCAAAAAGGTATTGAGGAGTTACCTAAAGAAATTCTTCCTCCTGAGCCTAATGAAGTTCAAGAACTTATTCAACAAGAGCCTGCATCTCCAAGTACTCCTAGTACTTCCAGTGTTTTGGAAGATTCTGTAGACATACCCACTTCACCAGATTTTGAGTCTCATGAAGAGAAAAGACCTTCATCCAGGGTTAAATTAAATCATCCTCCAAAAAGATATTGTGGGAAATATGAATGAACTCACATTAAGGAAACGAACTATTGATAAATGTGTTGCTAACTTTGTGTCTTATTCTTGTTATTTATCACAGGTTGAACCCACAAAAGTTGAGGAAGCACTTCAGGATGAAAGTTGGGTTGAAGCAATGCATGATGAACTTCTTTAGTTTCAGAGGAATGATGTTTGGACCTTGGTGCCTAGACCAGAGGGTGCACACATCATTGGTACAAAGTGGATATTCCGCAACAAGACTGATGAGGAGGGCAATGTGATCCGAAACAAGGCTCGGCTTGTAGCTCAAGGATACTCGCAAATGGAAGGAGTAGACTATGATGAAACATTTGCTCCAATTGCCCTTATGGAGTCCATCAGAATTCTCCTTGCACTGGCCTATCAATTAAAGTTCAAGTTTATTAGATGGATGTGAAGATTGCTTTCTTAAACGGATTGCTCAAAGAAGACATTTATGTGGAGCAACCAAAAGGGTTTATTGATCCACACTTTCCAGATCATGTACTGTACCTTAAAAAGGCACTCTATGGGTTAAAGCAAGCCCCTAGTGCTTGGTATGATCGGCTTACACAATACTTGGTGTCACATGGGTTCACAAGAGGAAAGGCTGTTTAGACTCTTTTTATCAAAAGAGAAGATAGTGAGCTAATAGTTGCCCAAGTCTATATTGATGACATCATCTTTGGATCGACTAAGGATGAACTTGCTCATGGTTTCTCAAAACTCATTCAGGCAGAGTTCGAGATGAGCATGATTGGAGAGCTGACTCACTTCCTTAGGTTGCAGATTCGTCAACAAGATTCAGGTTTATTTCTATCTCAATCTAAATATGCTAAGAATCTTGTAAAAAAATTTGGTTTGGAATCTGCTAGTTCTGTCAGAACCCCTATGAGCCCAAATGTTAAACTCACTATTGACTTGTTAGGTAGAAGTGTTGATCATTCTCTATATAGAAGCATGATAGGTAGTCTTCTTTACCTTACTGCTAGTAGACCTGACATTAGTTACAGTGTTGGAGTATGTAGTGAGGATACTTTTTGAGGGATGTAGTGAGAATAGTATGTATCTTTTCTTTTCTTTCTTTTTAGATACATTACTCTTGTACATGAGGTCTTGTGACCATTTATAGACATACATTGTACTTATCTCTTTCTTTATATTGATGTACGTTTTTCTTTCACCTACCCCTTCATGTGTTGTTTATTTTCTTCCTTTATACACATGTTTCTTATACTTGTATGCAATTTATTATTTCTTTTTCACACAAAGATACCTTCATGAGTTTTGTTTAAAGTGTTTCAGAAATACAGATTGTCAAAGTCTACTTGTCATAAACTCTCTTCTTGCAAAGTTTTTCAAGAGTTTGTGTTAGGATAGATTTTATTGTATTCAACAAGTGAATATGATCTGAGCGATTTATGACTTCTCTCATATGTTCATTTGTTTGTTGTGGTTTTGTCACGGATTGCCAAAGGGGGAGATTGTTAGGACATATGTGTTTCACATGTTAAGACCATATGTCATGATTTTATGTAATTGGCTTATCCTTTGACAAAACACACTTTACTTGTATTTGGATAGATTTAGGATGTTTTAAATACTTCAAGAAACCTTGTTTCAAGATCAAGTATTGAAGCCTTCAAGTCTGTTCAAAAAAACAAGTTCAGAGTGCAAAATCATTAAAGCTCGACAATTGGCTCGACAGCTGCATCTATCGAGTTTCAGGAAGCTGTTCTTCTTTCGGTGTGCTTGACAGCTGCTCAACACCTGATATCTATCGAGATTTAAGATTTTCAGAATTCCAATATGATTTTCTTGGGATCCGTGAATGTGTCTTTAGGCTTTCTTTTCTCCTAACCCTAGACATATAAAAGAATTAGTTTAAGGGCCGTCAAAGTGTTCAAAAGTTGCACAAGTTTTGAGCAAACTCTGTTCAAGCAAATTGTGACCGGAGACGAAGTTCTTGCCCTAGTTCATCTCTTTCTCTTGAAGAAGTTGCTGTGTATGTGCACCGTAGGGTTTTGTGACCAAGCATCTTCTTGATCTTTATCGTGTGAATGAACTATAGAATTTTGCAACCAACAACCTTCTTAGTTGGTGATTGAAGTTACGTACTGGGATCCGCGCAATTGGTTAGTCACGTACTGGGAGTCGTGCATCTGAAAGGGGAACTGTCACTACAGAACAAGTCCAATTGGGTATTAGGTTAAGGGTTCAACTGTAGGTTGGTAAGGTACTTGGATTCCTTTACTTGTAACCGCTTGTTGTGATCATAGTGGAGTTTCGGGAGTGGTGACTTGAAAATCACCCGGTGGGGTTTTTGCCATTAGGTTTTTCTCATTTGTAAACAAATCACCGTGTTATTTATTTTCCGCTGCATATTTAGTTTGTTGGTGATTTATTGTACTACCACGCGTTTGCATGATAAATTGATTAACTAATAACTTGGCTAATTAATTAATTAATTTCTATTACAAGGGCTCATTCAGTTTATGGCCTATCAACTTGTTTTTGAAATATAAATTTGGTTAGACTTGTTTAGTGTGTGTGTGTTTTGGGATCTACGTGCATAACATTTTTCTTGTTGAGAGATTTGTTTTTCACATGTTTTGTATCCTTCTATTATCTTGTCATCCATAGCATCCTGTTTCATTACATTCATGCATTTATATGGATTTCTTGTGCCCCCTTGATCATCCTTGATCATTTTTTTATGTCTCTCGGGTGAAGCTTTCTAGCTTCTTGTACCCTTTGTCAATCATGACAAAAAGAGGGAGAATTTGTGGAGAATATGTAGTTTCTTTTTTAGATTCTATATGTTAGGGGGAGAAATACATTCTTTTGTAAGGGGGAGATGTGTTTCATCTTGTTAGGGGGAGTGCTTACTTCTTAGTTCTTGTACACCGGTCTTGTGACCATGTTTACATACATTGTGCTTATCTTTGATGATGCATGTCTTCTTCCCCTATCTTTACATGTGTTGTTTCTTTTCTATCTTTATACACATGTTTATACTTGTATGCAATCTATTATTTCTGTTTCACACAAAGATGCCTTGATGAGTTTTGTTTCAAGTGTTTCAAAAATACAGGTTGTCAAAGTCTACTTGCCATAAACTCTCTTCTTGCAAAGTTTTTCAAGAGTCTGTGTTAGGATAGATTTTATTGTATTCAACAAGTGAATATGAGTTGAGTGATTTATGACTTCTCTCATATATTCATCTTGTTAGGGTGAGTGCTTACTTCTTTGTTCTTGTACACCGGTCTTGTGACCATGTTTACATACATTGTGCTTATCTTTGATGATGTATGTCTTCTTCACCTATCCTTACATGTGTTGTTTCTTTTCTATCTTTATACACATGTTTCTACTTGTATGCAATCTATTATTTCTATTTCACACAAAGATGCCTTGATGAGTTTTGTTTCAAGTGTTTCAAAAATACAGGTTGTCAAAGTCTACTTGCCATAAACTCTTTTCTTACAAAATTTTTCAAGAGTTTGTGTTAGGATAGATTTTATTGTATTCAACAAGTGAATATGAGTTGAGTGATTTATGACTTCTCTCATATGTTCATTTGTTTGTTGTGGTTTTGTCACGGATTGTCAAAGGGGGAGATTGTTAAGGACATATTTTGTGTAATTGGCTATTCCTTTGACAAAATGCACTTTACTTGTAATTGGGTAGATCTAGGATGGAGGAGGATGAGTTTGATGAGTTCTATGCCAAGCTGAAGGACATAGTAAACTCAACATTTAATCTAGGGGAAACCATTCCTGAACCCAAAATTGTGAGAAATGTGCTCAAATCTTTGCCCGAAAGATTCCATGCCAAGACCACTATGATTGAGGAATTTGTTGGGAAATTTAGACCACAGTTGATATAATTAACAAGTTTTAAACCCAAGTTGTTAATTAGATTAATTATGAATAAACCTTGTTAAAACAAACAAACATCAATATCATGTCAAAATCATGCAGGGGAAAAATAAATAAGACAAGATATGATGACCTAGGAAAACCAATGAAACAAACTAGTTTCACAGTAAAAAATCTGGGGGAAACCTTCTCGAAAAGAAATTCACTATAGTAAAGAGAAGTTTTAGATCTAGTACAAAACCTTTATCCTTAGACTCTACAATCCTCGTAGATGAACTCACAGCAGAAATCTTCTACCGCTTTAGAATCTCTGAACTCTTCAATATATGAACGCCACCCTTTTTGCATGGATCCTAGTATGTGACTAACCAATGATGCACAGCTCCCAGTACGTGACTAACACACCAACTAGAAGAAGATGTTGGCTGCAAAGTTCTTCACTTCATCAATAATGAAGATCAAGAAGCACTTGGTTACAAAACCCTAAGGCGTAAAGATGTAGTAGCTTCTTTAAGAGAGATTAAGGCATCGGTCACCTTTTGCGTATGTTCTCCATGTATTCTCTTATGTGACGGCCTCTGAAATAAGCCTTATATATGTCTAGGGTTGTGAGAAAAAAATCCTACACAAACACATAAACATGTGCCGAAAATCAGATCTGGAAATTTGAATTTTGTAAAACTCAGTAATTCTCGATCGATCGAGGAGGTGTCGAGCAAGTGTCGAGGGGACAGAAATTTGCTCAATCGATTTACCCAGCTATCGAGAGGTGTTGAGATTGCGATAAGAAGCAACTGAAGAGCTCGACAGATAAGCCAGGTGTTAAGCAGCTATCGAGTTTTAAAATTTAGCACTTTCTCACTTGATTCTTGGACAAACTTGCATGGCTTTAACACTTGAACTTGAAACAAGGTTTCATGAAGTATTAAACACATTCTAGATCTACCCAAATACAAGTAAAGTGCGTTTTGTCAAAGGATTAGCAAATTACATAAAGTAGTGACATATGTTCCTAACAAGTGAATCTCATATGTCCTAACAATCTATCCCTTTGGCAATCTGTGACAAAACCACAACAAACAAATGAACATATAAGAGAAGTCATAAATCACTCAACTCATATTCACTTGTTGAATACAATAAAATCTATCCTAATACAAACGCTTGAAAAACTTTGCAAGAAGAGAGTTTATGGCAAGTAAACTTTGACAACCTGTATTTCTGAAACACTTGAAACAAAACTCATCAAAGCATCTTTGTGTAAAACAGAAATAATAGAGTGCATACAATATATAAAAAACATGTGTATAAAGATAGAAAAGAAACAACACGTGTAAGGGTAGGTGAAAGAAACATACATCAACATATAAAGAAGAAAAAGTACAATGTAAGTAAACATGGTCACAAGACTGGTGTACAAGAAGAAGGAGGTAAGCACTCCCCCTAACAAGATGAAACACATCTCCCCTTTACAAAGGCATGTATTTCTCCCCCTAACATGTGGAATCTTAAAAAAAAAAAACCACAAAGTCTCCACAATTTCTCCCCCTTTTTGTCATGATTGACAAAGGGTACAAGAAGCTAGAAAACTTCACTTGAGAGACATAAAAATGATCAAGGATGATCAAGAGGGCACAAGAAATTCATATAAATTCATGAATGTAATGAAACAAGATGCTATGGATGACAAGATAATAGAAGGATGCAAAACATGTAAAAAAAAAAAAAAAAACTCTCAACTAGAAAAATGTTATGCACATAGATCCCAAAACACACACACACACACTAAACAAATCTAACCAATTTTATATTTCAAGACAGTTTAGTGAGTACACATTAACACATGTAAACCTTGTGATGGCCAAATCACATTGTACCTGCACATGTATCAAGAGTAGCAAAGAATATTGCGTGTTGTGTGTGAAAAACATCGCAAGATTGCCTAAGTGTATACATGTTATGACGATTTGAGATATGAGAAAATTACTTTAACTCACACACAATCATAACTATTTGATGGGGACTATCACCTTCGAGGTACATCCTATAACTCTCACATCTCCTAGAATACACGCTTGCAATCATATATAAAGCATTTTGATCTTTTTGCTTTTTATTTTTCTTTGCATATTTTTCTTTTTAAGCAAATCATGCATGGGCATATAAGAGATAGAAAAGAAATACCCAATTATGTTAAGCATTTGACATTCCAATTTCGCTAAGCCGAAGCAGACAAATGTCATTGACATCGCACTTTTGCTATGCCAAAGCATACATATGTCATTTCATGATTGGCGGGCAACAGTGGTGAGATGGTTATTTATGCCTTTCTCTTAGGATTTTTTAGTCCTTCCCGTCAAAAAGAGTGATACGAGTGTTAAGTACAAGAGATAACTAAATCTTACTCATCACAAACAAGAGCCACAAAGCTCACTTGCTTAGTTATGTTAGTTGTGCATAGAGATGCTCATCTAAGCTACAAATGATACAAAGTTTAGAAAAATTTGTTTCAATGGCCATCCAAAGTACATAAGTACCAATGTACACAAAACACACACTGTTTTTGTATTTTTCTAATTTTTCTATTTTTATTTTGAAAAACAAACAAAATAAAGACTAAACAACCAAACAAAAATAGACAAACAGCATGAAAGCACGAAAGAAATATGCATATGCATGAAGGCATGATTCCAAAAGCAGATAAGAAATTAGGCAAAGAGAGTCCTACTTTAGATAGAACAAAGCCAATAAAGCACCTGTATTGCTGAAAGTGTAGGCAAAAGAAAAAGGTAAAGGGAATGTTAAGACCCTAAAAAAACAAAAAGAAAAAGAATATAGTGTGCCTAAACGCTTTTTAGGCCAACTCAGTTCTCTTATCCATCGGTCCAATGCACTGAGCTCATCTCATGGAGAGAAAAGCCAAAATAATGTAGTTGTGTTGTTGTTGTTCGCCGCCTCGACGCATTCCCTTCTCTCCCCGGCATCGTCCCACACAGAAAGAAAGAGCGCAGAGCCCCAACCCAACCTGTGTCACTTCCTTGCAAATTGGATTCTCTTTCTCTAGATCGAATTAAGGAAAAAGCAGGAATAGCCTTCACTGCCAACCTTTCCTCTTTCTGATGCGCCTCTTTCGACGTGCTGTGATGAAAGGGAGTTTTCACTTTTAACATACGCAATTTACACCCTACGGGCTTGGCTCCTTCAGGCAAGATTGAGAGATACAAGGCCAGGTTTGTCGCCAAGGAGTTCACTCTGAAAGAGGACATCAACTACACTGAGACCTTCTTTTTGGTTTCTAAGAAGGACTCACTCAGGATAATCATAGCTTTGGTGGCTCATTTTGACTTAAAGCTTCACCAGATGGATGTGAAGACGGCTTTCCTCAATGGGGATCTACAGGAGGAAGTGTACATGGACCAACCCTTTGGCTTCTCGCAGGAGGGCAGCGTTAGTATGCAGGTTAAGGAAGTCGATATACGGACGAGTCTTCCCGTCAGTGGTACCTCAAATTCCATGAGGTGAGGATGACCAAAGGGTTGGTTTAAGGAAAACAATGTTGATCAGTGTATATACCTAAAGGTCAATGGAAGCAAGTTTCTCTTTCTAGTCCTATATGTTGATGACATACTGCTTGCTAGCAGTGATCTGGGGCTGTTGCACGACTCATAAGGAACTTTGAGATGAAGGATATGGGTGAGCCTCATATGTCAATGGCATTGAGATTCACAAAGACATTTCCAAAGGTATCCTCGGGCAATCTCAGAAGGCCTAAATCCAAAAAGTATTAGAGAGGTATGGTATACAGCAAACCCAGTATGGCACCTGTACAGAAGGGAGACAGGCTCAGTGCTTCACAGTGCCCGAGGGGCGATATAGAGAAAGATCAGATGAAGGGAATTCTATATGCTTCTGCTGTTGGAAGCTTGATGTACGCCCAGACGTGTACACGGCCGGACATTGCCTATGCTGTGGGTTTACTAGGTAGATACCAAAGTCACCTAGGCATGGAGCATTGGAAAGCTGCCTTCAAAGTCATGAGGTATCTTCAGGGAACTAGAGACTAAATGATCACATAACGGCGATCCGATATACTGGAGTCAGATATTCGGACTCCAATTACGCTGGGTGCTCGGACACCAGGAAATCCACATCAGGAAAGAAACCTGCTTGCCGGCGACGCCATTTCGTGGAAAAGTGAGAAAGGGTCACATCTTCTTCCTCTACACACGCTGAGTATATTGCTTGCTACAAGGCCACATGCCAAGCTATTTTGCTGAGGAACTTCATCGCAGGACTTCAGGTGATGGGTACTATCTCTAGACCGTTGAAGATCTATTGTGATAACTCAGTAGCCCTTGTCTTCTCCAACAACAACAAGTCGTCTAGCAGGTTAAAACAACCACGACGTTACTATTTAAGGAAATAGTGGAAGATCCTCTAGATCACATTAGCATCAGCATGATGATAGCAGGCCCTTTGACCAAGGGGCGGGCACCTGGGCCACTACCTAGAGACATTCCTACAGCTATTCTCTGGTCTTTTCTTTATAAGTTTTTCATCAATTGGAGAGAGGCTGTTAATCCTCTCGTCCATAAGCTAGTTAAATACACGTGCAACCACACGACAGTGCTCATCTACCGCTGTCAGTCTTTACCTATAGGTACGAGAATAAAGCTCCCAAGCAGGAAGTTATCCAACGCAATAAATAAGATGGAAAACTCACCTAGGGGTCCAAACCTTGACACCTAACATTTAATGGAAAATGGATAAGTCCGAATGGCCACTCACTCAAGAGTCAATCTTTACTAAGCTCATGGAGACTCTCACCTGTCTCCAAGCAGGCCCATAGACCTATGGCTCGGCAACTCGAGGCCTTACCCACCTATACCCCGGCCACGCCGATGAACATGCCCACTTCCTGTAGCGTCGCCGCTATCCCGACGGGCGACGGTGCTTCATCCATCCCCCATACCTGATGCCCTAACTGTAGGCGATAGGGAAAAAAAACCTCACCTAAACCATTCTTGGCTTTACAACTGCAGTGCCTACGGTTGTTGATGAGCTTTCTTCCATTTATATGGTAATGCAGTGATTACAGAATTCCGTTGCACTAATGTTGATCATAAGCAAGAAAGAGAATCGCTTTGATAGAGACTCCCAGGTGCGTATCTAGTCAACAACCTACAAGAATAGTCGGATGTTCTATTTCGAAATCCAGAAATGAAAATGACTGGTGGCACCTGTAGAGTTACTAAATGTATCGTCTTTGGATTCTTCTTTTTGTCCGAAAGTCTTCTTCGGGAGTCTTCATTAATATGCTCCTAGTAGTTCACGAATAAAAACAACCGACTACATCAAAAGAAAAGGCAGAAGTCTGGGGCACCTGCTATCGGATCTTGTTGAAGTTTACGAATAGAGTTCGGTCGAACGCAACCCAACGAGTTCTTATTCTTCAATAGCAGCCCGGGTCGAGGTACCATGCCTTCTCCTTGACAGATGGAGATAGCTTCGAATGATGAGAAAGTGCGATACCTACTTTTCATGGTAAATGATGTAAGCTCCGGCTTTGCGATATGACCCACGTTGCAATGTTCTAAGATGATGCTTCTGGAAACCGGAAGAATATGCTAAAGTTGCCTGAGTTTGATAAGCAATTTTTGGTTGAAACTTTCGCTTCTGGCAGAGACCTTGACGGGCAGAGCACTTGACCTGTTGGTGATGCAATTGGCAAGTGAACAACGAGTCTTGGTTGAAGACTCAAGCTTGGTAGAAGTAAACAAGTTGGCTATGACAGATTGGGCATGTTGTTGCTTACGACTTGGGATGGTATAGGACATTCCCTCATGATGGAATAGCTACCTTGTTTGTGTTGTCTACTCAAGGGAAGAGCGGGATACTTAGCGGAAAGGGTGGACAAGGCCGAGCGCATTCAAACGTTGCTCCATAGTGCCCTCCTGGGGAGCAACCGAGAACAAGGGCGGTGGATGGGACATTGATCCAAAGCTCGAGTACGGTACGAAGCCCTTCCTCCATGAAAGGCTCGGGCAGAAGGTAGATAGGCTTAGACAAAGCCGTTTCCTAAGTAACTCAGGTATGGCTTTGGTTAAGTAAATTGACCCCCTCTTCACCAGTAGCCAAGGTAGGCATAATCCGCGTGAGCTCTTTAAAGTGTTTAGTGCCTCACCTCACTGGTGCTTTTCGCCAGATCTTTTTTGAAGCAACAAGAACTCTTTCCTTATGAAAGGGTCTCGTTCTGCTGTATGGGCTTTCCCCAAAGTGTAAAAAGTCTTATCTAGCTAGATCCTAAGATCTCGATCCACGGCTTAGTAATCCGCAGACGCTTCATACGAAGCCCTGGATCCGCTAAATCAGGAGAATCCACTTTTCTAGGCAGGTGAGTTGGTATATAACCAAAGGAAGAGCAGAGGGAAAACTCGACCAGAAGACCAGCTAACCTAAGCGCCCATGAAGAGAGATTTTGAATACTGAACTAAGTAGGTAGTATGCCTTCAACCAACTTTGGGATCCTTTATCACAGAGCCGATTTCCTCAAAGCCGCCTTCTTTTCGAGAACATTACCTTAACTCGTCATTGGTCTTGATGACAAGGACTTTCATCACCGAACCTAACCTATGTCCCTTGCTAGAACACATGTCTTAAGCGCTAGTCGGACATTGATGGATTTATAACCGCTTTAGCAGCTCCATTGATTGTTGTATGGTATTCCCTGGGACTCATTTAAACATAAACTACGTGGCTACCAAGGTTTTCCTTCCTTTATTCTCGCTACTACGGCTATGGGGATCGAAAGAAAGAGATTCCTATCTTCTCGTTTCACTCAATTCAACTCCACATACAGCAAGGTATTCTCAAAGGGCTTTGCCTTAAGGCGCGGGGTTTTCATTCAATAAACAAGGAAGGGGATTTAAACACCCGGCTATGGCTATCGAAATTACAGGGAAATTACTGTTCCATTGAAGGGGTTATTGAGGTAATTTTCATTCAAATTACGTGGTTATAGCGGGTTTTTACCTCAACATCGGCTCTTTCGAGCTCCATTTATTGATTCCCCGGGACCAATAGCAGCTACATAAATTGCTTCATTCTCTTTCTGGTTTGCTTTCCCTCAACTAAGGCTATTGGGACCCATAGAAGCTCAATTGGTTGCTTTCTTCCCCGCCGATCAACATTGATAGATGGATTCTTGGTGTTTATTGAAAGCAAACTCACCTGCAAGAGTGAGGAGCAATGGACAATTCTACGATTTGTTTTTTCATAAGATTGTCCGCAAAAAATACAATTTTTCTAAGAATTAGAGATGTCTGCCCTGCCTTCGTTCTCGCTCAAGCTAAAACTCAGTCTGCTAGCTCAAGTCGCAAGTCAAGTAGTGGAGATCCAGTGACAGACAGAAGGGAGAGTTAGACTGGAATGCAAGAATGAATCTCAAAAAGGTCTGCTCCCGCAATCAGGATTGCGACTTTGTAGGTTTCCAATAAAAGGTATACGTCAAAATCTTATTTGGTTTTCCCGGACTATACCCCTATGTATTCTACTCGTATCGTAGCATAAGACCCTCTCGGAAGTAGTTGAAGATCTCAATATGAAATCCCGGGCTAATTGATTCTTCTTCAACTCTATCTGTCAATGGGGAGATCGGATGATGGACTCCATGGATCGAGCGTTTTCCTTTCTCCTACTATTAAAGTGGGGTGGTTGGGCTCACATTGAACACTGCGGATCGCTTAGCATCGGGGTGATTTACTTCACTGACAAAGACACAGAGGTGGTCGGAATCTAATTCTTGTGCATCGTTGGATGTATCCTGAGGTGAAGTGGCCTGTTTCTCTCTCATTTTTCATCCACACCCTTAGCTACCCTCCTCTATAAAGGCATCACCTCTTTATTGTCAACTTCTTCAGGCAATTCCCCCATTTCTTCCTTTGTCACAAGTTCTACGAAATCATCAATAACTTGGACATGAAATTCTTCCCCTAGTTCGTAGACTCTTTTTTTGTTTGATCAGAATACAAAGCTTCATTGTTCATCTTGAGAGCTTCCCCATTACTCATCTATAGGGAGAGTAGGTGCTATGTGACTTGGATATGTCGAGTCATCCAGCACTTGAATTGCCTGACATGACAGGCTTTCAATGCCTGGGATGTCCATTCACTCAGGTGGCATAAACTCCTTGAGAGTTATTGGAAACTTAGACACGAAATCCATATACTCACTAGGTGAGTCTGAATTCCTTTGCTCTTTCTTTGGTCTTTGCCCCCTGCCTACTTTATTCGGATCGTTCTGACGATGCTTATTCTTTTCTTTTTGATATAACCTCGTCTCAAGGGCCGCCTGCATAGCAATCAATCGTACTTGGCGCTTTCTACTCCTTAGGCTAACACGAGTGCTCCATTCTCCTTGAATATATCTTTCATCATATTTTGAGATTTTTTCTTCCACTGAAATTGCTCTTCCGGTGCTAGAACTAAGAATAGGCTATGCTTGGCGAGATCTCAGCTATCGGGCAAAGAATATCTCCCAACTATAACAAATACCGGATTTGAGGTGACCACAGGTTGCTTAGTAGGGTCTATTTTAATGACACCATCATTTAATCACTTTTGGATCTGATTTTTAAGAACTCAACAATATTCTATCGGATGATAAATAACCCGATAGAATTTTTAGTATTTGGGATCTCCTACTCGTCCCACCTCATCTGGTCTCTTAGGTTCGGGAAGCTCGATCAACCCTTGCTCTAATAAAGATGTGAAGAAATCTTCAACATCCTCATTTCGAAAGGAATATTCTTTTTCTTTTTGTTTTTTTAGGGTCTTAACATTCCCTTTACCTTTTTCTTTTGCCTGCGCTTTCAGCAATACAGGTGCTTTATTGGATTTGTTTTTCTCCACCATTGCAATCGTAGCAGACGTTCCAGCCTTACCCTCTTCCTTTTTCCCTTTCTTTCTCAAAATCTGGGCTTTCAGATCATGTGCTTTTGAACATAGTTCTTCAAAAGTTTGGATTGTTTGAGAAGCCAAGATGTGAGACAACTCATATCTGAAGCAATTGATGCACATCTTAAGTTGTTGCGCTTCGAAGAACTCTTGCTCACAGGAGAGTTCCAGATTTATCCATATGGCGATAAAGTCATCAACAGACTCATGTTGACGCTGCTTGGCTTCCGTCAATTCTGTCACGCCTACGCTCCTGTGGGTACTGTAGAAGTGTTTGTGAAACCGAGCCACAAGACTATCTATCCCAATCAGGGATTCACCCAGGAGGCAGCTTACTATATCATACAAAGGCATCTCCTTCGAGTGATTGCACAAATTGTCGAAGACATAATGCTCCATTTTTAGAGGTCTCCCCGCAACGGGAAAGAAAGTGTGCCAAGTCTTGCTCTGGGTTGCTCAAAGCGTTGAACATACAGAATTAAGGCATTACATACCCAGGCGGAGATGGTACACTATCGATCCAAGCCGGATAGGGTTTACGATACCGATAAGATGGATGAGACACATGGTGATGGAAATCTTGAACGTTAAAACAGAGGACAAACAAAAAAGACAATTAAGTCTTAGGCTCCTTTCTCACCCACATAGCACGAGTCTCTGGTCGTGAAGATGAAAAGGCATGTGTTCTAGTATGTCACTAAAGGACATAGAAGAATTAAAATTCTCCTGAAAATGAGTTAAAAATCCCAAAGCTTCTAATAACTCTCCAAACAAAGTTGTAGGTCCTTAAGATTGTCCACGATCCATGATAACGAGGGTTAAGGATCACACAGGAAATTAATCCAATTAGAGTGTACCCCCTCTGATACCACTTGTTGGGAAATTTAGACCCCAATTGATATAATTAACAAGTTTTAAACTTAAGTTGTTAATTAGATTAATTATGAATAAACCTTATTAAAACAAATAAACATCAATATCATGTCAAAATCATGCAGCGGAAAAATAAATAAGACAAGATATAATAACCCAGGAAAACTAATGAAACAAACTAGTCTCACAGTAAAAAACCTGGGGGGAAACCTTCCCAAAAAGCAATTCACTATAGTAAAGAGAAGTTTCAGATCTAGTACAAAACCTTTGTCCCTGGACTCTACAATCCCCATAGATGTACTCATAGCAGAAACCTTCTACCACTTTAGAACCTTTGAACTCTTCAATATATAAACGCCACCATTTTTGCACGGATCCCAGTACATGACTAACCAATGATGCA
The DNA here is from genome assembly GCF_932294415.1 of Quercus robur. Taxonomy (NCBI): domain Eukaryota; kingdom Viridiplantae; phylum Streptophyta; class Magnoliopsida; order Fagales; family Fagaceae; genus Quercus; species Quercus robur. The sequence continues at coordinate 25,770,508 of NC_065543.1, forward strand.
CGGCTCCTAGTATGTGACTAACGCACCAACTAGAAGAGGAAGTTGGTTGCAAAGTTCTTCACTTTATCAACAATGAAGATCAAGAAGTACTTGGTTACAAAACCCTAAGGCCCAAAGACGCAGTAGCTTTTTTCAGAGAGAATAAGGCATCGGTCACCTTTTGCATATGTTCTCCTTGTATTCTCTTATTTAATGGCATCTAAAATAAGCCTTATATATGTCTAGGGTTGTGAGAAAATCAGATCTGGAAATCTAAATTTCGTAAAGCTCAGTAATTCTCAATCGATCGAGGAGGTGTTAAGCGGGTGTCGAGGGGACGGAAATTTGCTCGATCGATCGACCTAGCTATTGAGAGGTGTTAAGATTACGATAAGAAGCAACTAAAGAGCTCGACAGATAAGCCAGGTGTTGAGAGGTGTTGAGTAGCTATCGAGCTTTAAAATTCAGCACTTTCTCACTTGATTCTTGGATAGACTTGCATGGCTTTAACACTTGAATTTTAAACAAGGTTTCTTAAAGTATTAAACACATCCTAGATCTACCCAAATACAAGTAAAGTGCATTTTGTTAAAGGATTAGCCAATTACATTAAATAGTGACATATGTTCCTAACAAGTGAATTACATATGTCCTAACAGAATCGAAGGATATTTACAAAATTCCTTTAACAGAGTTGGTTGGCAATCTATAGACCTATGAGTTGGGTTTGACAAGGATCAGGAAATCGAGAAAAAGTAAGAGCATGGCATTGAAGGCCAAAAGCAATGATACTGATGAGTCTTCAGATGATGAAGATTCTAAAATGAAGTCCTACATTACAAGGCAATTCAAGAAGTTTATGAAGAATGCCAATGGGAAGGGTTTCGACAAGGACCGTAGGCAATCCAGTTCCTCATAGTTCAAGAGCCAAGATAAAAGGAAAAAGGATGTTAGGGATGGTGGTCAGTACACTGTACCCTCAGGACCAAAGTGCTTTGGGTGTTAAGGTTTCGGTCATATGAAACAAGAGTGCCCTACATATCTCAAGACCATTGGGAAGAGCAAGGCACTTGATGCTACGTTGAGTGACACTGAGTCTGAGGATGATTTTGATAATAAGGATGATGGAATCCTAAATGCATTTACTACCACTGAAAATCCTACTGAAGGGATTGTTGAAGATGTGGATGAAGAAGAGGAATTAGTGGAGTCTAAGTTTGAGAAGATGGATGAACAAGATGATATCCACACAACCTATGCAAAGTTATACAAGGTCTTAGAAAATCATGAGAAGTTGTATAGGTTGGCCACCAAGAAGCTTAGTGATGTGGAGCTTGAGCGGGAATAAATCTCTACAAAGTTTGATGAAGCAAATCAGACTATTGGAGCACTGAGATTTAAGAATAATTTCTTGGTTGAGAAGACCAAGAAGCTTAAGGCAGAACTGTTCCAAGTCAGACCTCAGTTGGAAAGGACTTTAAGTGCTAAGCTCGATGAGATGCTCAGTCTTCAGAAATCTGCTTCTGATTGAACCGATTTAGGGTATGATTTCTCTTCTCCTAGTATTGCTTCTACTAGTGCTACTGTTTTTGTTCCTCCTACTAATAATATTGAAACCGAGAACAATGATGCTAAAAATGAATTAGCTAGTGAGAACATAGACAAGGGTAAATCTATCTTAGGAGCACCCCCTAAACTTGAGAAGAAAGAGATTAAAAACCCTAGGGCCAAGAAGGGAAACTCTCAAAAGCCTAACCAGAATAAGCAGCATTTCTATCATCACTATGGCTCAGCTGGATATACTTGACCTAATTACTTCAAGTGGTTAGCCACTCAGAAGAGCAACAACATGATTGCGTCGGGAGACCAAAATCAGTTTCTATCCTCTTTTGCTCCTCTTGGAGATTGAAAGTTTAAATAGTGTATAAAACACCCTTGAACGTTTAGACCCCCAATTATAAAATAACCAATTCAAGCTTTATGACAAACAACTAGTGTGTGGAAAATGAACACAAGCTATAAAAAAATTGGTAAAAAATCTAAACCAATTAAAATCACATCCACAGCAGAAAATAAAAGGCAAAGATTAAGGGAAGGAAGATGCAAACACAAGGACAACACACGATGTGTTATCGAAGAGGAAACCGAAGCCCTCGGCGTAAAACCTCTCCACCGCCCTCCAAGTGGTAAGTAATCCACTAGAAAATGTAGTTGGGATACATGAACAGCAATAAACCCTTCAAGCCTAATTTACCTAGTGTACCTAAGCCCTCCAAGCTTCTTGCTCCAACGAGGTCGCACCGAACCTATTTCTTTTCTAGCTTCCTGGATTCCGCTACTTGACCATAGCATCAACCAATGTAGATTGGTTCCTTCCTAACTGCTTCCCAGAACATCAAACAACCCTCTCACAGTAATGGATATGGTGAGAAAACGTTTTGGTAAAAAGCCTCTCAAGGATTTAACAATGGAGAGGAAGAGAGTTGAGGAATTTGAAAAGTCTCTTATGTGAAGATCGTGGATGAATCAATCTTGTATAACTCTAGGGTTTCTCTCTCAAAATTCTCTCTGGAAGCTCTCATTCTTTCGTGGGTATAAGGGGTATTTATATTGGGGTGAGAATGGAATGTGAAGAGTCAGGTTCTTCAAAACAGGGCTGGCTCGCAGCTTGACTGAATCCAGATCCAGCCGCGAGATAACAGAACTGCCAGTTGTCCTATTTTGTCCTGTAGTGCTCCAACTAGCATGACGCTTCAACTTCTGGCATGCCTGGCACGTGTGCATCTTCTGGCAGCTTGCAGCCGCAAGTCACCCACGAGATCCAGTCCCGAGTCTCTGTTTTCTTGCATACTCTTGAGCATTTCATCACACTATCTCACTCACTACCCTTACAACAATCCCACCTAAATACAGGGTTACTAATTGCTGAAATACAAGAAAATTTGGCACAGAATAAAGCCAACAAGATGGTTGATTAAATTCAACCTTACAGAGATCTTCTCAAAGCCCTCATGTTCCTTTTAAACTTGAACAGTTTTAACTCTTCCCCCTCACCGCCAGATCAAGTGTTTGCTAAACGAAAAGGTTCATCCAAGGTTTGGAAGGAAAAGGGTTCTAAGTGATTCTGTCACTTTTTCTCTCTCTCCCCTTCGTGTTTTTGTTTTGCATTACTTTGTGTGTTTTGCTTTCTAGTTTTGAGTTAGTCTAGTTTTATGATTTGCTTTGTTTTGTTTAACATGTTTTTGTTTGTTTATTTTTCAGTTTTGCTTTATTTTGTTTTTCATAAAAATAAAAAAATTGAAAAATCAGAATAATACAAAAACAGTATGTGTTTGTGTATTTTGGTACTTGTGTACCTTGGATGGCCAATGAAATAAAGTTTTCTGAACTTTGTATCTTTTGTAGCTTAGATGAGCATCTCTATGCACAACTAAGCAAGTGAGCTTTGTGGTTTGGGTTTGTGATGAGTAAGATTAAGTGATCTCTTGTACTTAACACTTGTATCACTCTTTTTGATGGGAAGGGCTAGAAACTACAAGATAGCAAACAATTGATAACAGTGAGTGAGTAAGAGAGGTTGCTGAAATAGGGAATGGTGTTTGAGTCAATGGAGATTGAAACATAAATATGATCATTATTTCTTCACATACCTTTTCCCTCTTTTTTCTTTTTGTATGTGTAGCTGTGTTCATCCATCCTCTCTCTACTCTCTAGTAATTTTTTCTTTCTTTTTTCTTATCTCTATCCCTCTCACCGTGTCTTGTGTTTGTGTCTATCAACAAAAATAAGATAAAGCCAAAAGGAGCTGAGATTGTTTTGATAAAGGCAAGAAACCTCCAGAATTAATGAAGAAAATACCAAAAAAGGCTCCAACATTTTTTTAGCTCACACATACCTTTAGGAGCAACGAAGTAATTTAAGCCCTCTATTTATCCTCTATCGTTTTAAGCTTTTTAGTGTCATTTTGCCAAACACAAGTAGCTCAACTTTCCTTTTTTATATAGAGTATAGAAATTATGTAAGTTTATTTGTACTTTATTATAGAATAAATGGGTGTTTACTAGATGATGCTATTGCTATCAGCAGTATTCCTTTAAGCTCCCGATTACCTAGGGACCAGTTGGTGTGGGCATATACACCAAAAGGGAATTTCACAATTCGGAGTGCTTACAAGGTCACACTATCACTAGCTACCACTAGTTCATGAGAGGCATCAAGCAATCAGAATAGCAAAAATTTCTGGAAGACGATCTGGGGGCTCAATGTACCTAATAAGATTAAATCTTTTGCTTGGCGGGCAGACAAGAACATACTACCTACAAAGTCCAACTTGTGCCAAAGAAAAGTTTTGGATAATCCAACTTGTAAAGCTCACGATGAGGAGGTGAAGAGCAGTGGACATTGTTTGTGGAGTTGTCCTAAATCCCGTGAAATTTGGACTTTATCCGGCATCTCGTTTGAGTGTCAAGGTGGTGTTTCCATGAGTTTGGAGACCTTCTATAGTATTTAAAATTTGGACAACATATGGAAGATGAACTGTTGGGGTTAGTCATCACAGTGGCATGGTGTATATGGTTTAATAGGAATGCAGTGAGACAAAGTAAAACACAATAGTTAGTGGCTGCAATTTTGCAGTAGGACAAGTACTTACTGGAGGAGTTTCAAATGGCTAACTTCAAGCTGGCTTGCCATGAAACCAACGATATAGCGTAGTGAATACCACCTACCCAATCTTGGTATAAGATTAATACTGATGGGGCTACTTTTGTTAACACAAAGACTACAAGAGTTGGGGTTATTATTCGGGACTATAAAAGGCAGGTAGAGGCAGCTCTAAGCAAGAACTTACCAATCCCGTTGGGTCCTATGGAGATTGAAGCAAAATCATTGGAGGAAGGGGTTCTTTTTGCTTGAGATGTAGGGATATGAGATGTGGTGCTTGAGAATGACTCCAAGGTAGTTGTTGACGCGTTAATGGGAACTAATGAAGCTCCAGTTTCTATTGATAATATTATAGGCGGGATTAGAGCAAAATTGCAGAATTTTAGATGTGTGGAAATTTCTCATGTTCAATAGGCCTCTCCTTATTCATTCGTTTAGGGCGGGGCTGCGGACCAACAATTCAGCAAAAGGGCTTAAAAGATCCTTTCAGCCCTTACTCCTAAGTTGGAGCAACAAGCAACGGATTGAGCGCATCTTTCCCCTTTCTATTAGTAAGGCCTGCCATCTAGAGAGATAGAAATGGAAAGCGAAAGGACTGAAAGCGCTTGTCCAGCCTATTTATATTAACCGACTCCGATTCCCTTCTTTCAATAGAGCTACTTCTAGTCGAATACTTTCATAAAGACCTTCTTTTTCAATGAAAGAAATTTTCCGCTAATAAAGTCACTGACATCAATTGGATCAGACTTGCTCTTGACCAGGTATTCTAGGAACGCATAAAGTAAGGTCTAACTAATATAGTCAGAGGGGGCGAGAATTGGCTTGCGGCATTCAGCTGCTACTTTGCTTTCTTTCTTCTTTGTTTTTCTCACTTCTCTTTAAGCGAGCTCACGTTTTGGCTCAATATGCCAAATATTTAGATAGTTATCAATGTTGGATAGAGGAAAATCCTAATATGGTTGAGTTGGCTATGGCTCATAATGTGTTATGTTTATCTTCTTATTAATAAAGTTATAGTTGTTTTATCACAAAGAGAAAAATGTGTTATTGCTCTATCAAATTTTTTTTTTTTTAGTATAGGAATTTCAAACTTATAGTAGATTGAGACTCTTTCCCATTTTTCTTCCTAAATTCCTTCCTATCACCCTTGGGAGATGAAAATTTTCCTTTGTTGAAAGTCTTCCCATTGTTGTTCATCTTTAGAAATTTTCGGAAGTTCTTTGCAAGGAATGCTACTTCCTTCTCCACATCATCCTCTTCGAAGGAGTTGTCCATTCTCTCTGTGATGGTTTGAAGAGCAAGAGATTTGCTTGATTTATGAGAAGGCAGTCCCAGCTCATATGTTTGGAGAGATCCAATTAGCTCTTGGATTTTGATCTCATCCAAGTCTTTACTCTCTTTTATAGCTGTGACTTTTGCCTGGAAACTCTCCAATAAAGACCTCGAAATCTTTCTCACCACCTTAGAATCTTCAATCTTCTCTCCAAGATTGAGCTTGGCAATTACAATTTCATTGAGCTTTCCATAGAAAGAGTCGAAAGCCTCATCATCTCCCATCTTAAGTTCTTCAAATCTGGTGGTAAGCATTTGAACCTTCGTGTCCTTGACTTTCTTGGTACCCTCATAGGTAGCCTCAAGGATCGTCCAAGCTTCTTTAGCTATATCCACGTGCGATATCTTGTGAAACTCATTAGGGGACACACCACAGAATATAGCATTAATGGCCTTACTATTCACATTAGCTAATGCAAGAGCTGCCTTGTCCCATTCGGACTTGGTAGTTGTGGGTTTAACATACCCATTCTCAACGGAATTCCATACGGACTAATCTATAGCATACAAGAAAGCCATCATTCGGACCTTCCAAAAAGCATAGTTGCCTCCATTAAAGAATGGTGGGACATTAAGAGATTGTGACCGGTCCATCACAAAGGGTCAAGGAACACACTTAGGTATTTAAACCATAGCGAGTGTACCCACTCTGATACCAATTGAAAGTTTGAAAAATGTGTTAAAAACACAAGAGCTATTTAGACCCCCAAATTAAAGTTATGGCTCGATAGATTTTACACTAACTTAATAATAAGTGCAGAATAGTGTAAATGCGAGGGGATAAACAAACAGGCTAATCTAATCCATAATCAAGACAACACAGCAGTAAAATGGAATGTAAAAGAGTAGGGAAGAGAGATGCAAACACAAGATAACACGCCGATGTGTTATCGAAGAACTTGGCGAAAAACCTCTCCGCCACCCACTAAGCGGTAATCGATCCACTAGACAATCAGTTGGGATACATGAGTTAGCAAGAAACCCTCCAAGCGTAATCTACCTAATGTACCTAAGCCCTCTAAGCTCCTACTCCAATAAGGTTTCTTGGAACCGTGTCTTGTCTAACTCTCCAGATCCCGCAACAAGCTCCATGTTGCATTTGCCATCCTTGGCTTCTTCCAATACTTCCCAACAACACCAAAATATTACTGGACACTCTGAAAGGGTGTGGTAAGTGTTTGGACTATCAACCTCTCAATGATATGGAAATGGAGAGGTAGGAGTTGAGGAAAATCCACAAGCAATTGTGTTGAGAATTGTGGGTATAACAATCTCTAACTCTTGAGGTTTGTGGCTAGGGTTTTCTCTCTGAAGCACTCCTCAACTTTTATGGGTAATGTGGATGTATATAGTGTGGGTACAGAAAGTGTGTATCAGATAGCACAGTCTGGCAAAACAGAATGTTTCGTGGGTGTCTCGCGAGAAGGCCTTACCCGTGAGCTACTCGTGAAACACAGCTGTCTCCATTTGTACTGACTCTTCGCATTCCAGTCATGTGCAGGGCACATGCATCACTTTGCGGGATGCTAGGTCGCAAGCTACCTACGAAAACCTCTTCAGTCTTCAATAGCTTGAGTCTTCACACTCTCTCTCTATCACACAACCCTAACAATCAAATCCCACAATAAAATACAAGGTACAAAAGGATTGAATAAGGTTACAATCAAAATTGGCATGGAATTAAAGCCAACAAAACAAATAGTTGTAAATTACAACTTTACAACTTCTAAAAAGCCTGTGACAAATAATACATTAATTATTTGTTTAAAGTATATGATGCATAATGAGTTAGGAAACTATTGTTTCTGGGCTTCAAAACAATGTCATTTTGAGCTTATGTTTTATGCCCAAAAACATCGTATCTCTTTTGATATGTTGGCTAAGGGATCTTTGTCTTCTTTGTTTTGTTTTTTTTTTTTTTTTTTTTTTTTTTTTTTTTGGTAATATAAGGTAATTTTTTGTTTCTTTCTCTCATTTCTCAATCATTTGAGTTTTTGATATATCAGATGGATTGTTCAGTTCGAGTTAAAAGGTTGGCTTCTTTCCTTAGAGTGTTAGCATCGAGTGTCCTTAGTGCTAAATTGTTAGCATATAGCACACCAAATACCAAAAACCCACCAACATCAAACGTTCCAAATGCCAAATAAATTTGGCATTTGCTATAGTACAATTCTACTAATGGCACTGTATGGACAAAAATGCTATTATTTTTCTCTTTTTTTTATTCACTTTTTCTCTCTCCTTTCACCCACTCTCTCATTTTCTTCTCTCCCTTGTTTGGCGCTCTGTCTTAGCCTCTCTCACTCTCTTCCTCCCTCAGCATCTCTCACTCTCTTCCTCTCTCAACCTCTCTTACTCTCAACCACGCCATTGACCTCTCTCCTTTGCTAGCATCTGCATGTCGAGCTCTCCCTTTTGCTGACCTCTCTATATCGCAACCTCCTTATACCTGGATCTCTATACTTCGAATCTCTCTCTCTCAATCAACAAGTTGTGGTGGTTTTGTGTCGGCATTGATTAACAAGTTGTGGTGGTTTGACTTTTTTTTTAATCTTCAGATTTGGGTGATGGGGTTATTATTATTTGGGTTTTCTAGGTTTTTTAATTATTTTTTGCAATGGATTTTTTATTTGATTTGGGTTTTGTGAAAGTTTGTGGTGGTGGTGGGTTGTGATTTTGGTGGCAGTGGTGGTGGATTTTTGGTGAGTTTTACAATGGCGGTGGATTACCTATGGGTTTTATGGTGGTGGTAGGTTGTGAGTTTATGGAGGTGGAGGGTTGTGGGGTGGGATTGTTGCTGTCAAGTATGTGAGAGAGAGAGAGGGAGAGAGAGAGAGATGAATAAAAAAATGAATAGATGTATAAAATAAGAGATGTCATGTAGAATGAATTGTAAAATGGTGTGTTAAATGATAAATTTTTAGAAAAGTTGATGCTAGTGGTCTTTGTCGATATTGTATTTTGTCCAGCCTTGATTAATGCATCAAAATAAAGTTTTAAAACTCAAAAAATGGTGAAAACCATGTTTTTCAAAAAAAAAAAAGTTGGAAACAAATTGCAGTAGACTAATTTTGTACGTTTTTAGACCCCTTAAAACACAACCAAATTAATCTAGTTAATTAGCCAAGTGATTACTTAATCAAATTATCAAATCTAGGTTAACACGAATATATCATATTATTGTTAAGTGCGGAAAATAAAGAACACAACAATATGATAACCCAGGAAAATCAAATTGGTAAAAAACCTGGGAAGGATTTAACATAGCTATCCTCAAGGTAAAACAAATCCACTATGAAAGAATTGAAGTTTACACAATAGTGACTTAGACCACTAACATCCTATTGCTACCTCGAGTAGGAAACTTACTACCATGACCACGTGACAGCTTTGAGTCCACGAACTACTTCTTTCTTGGATTCACAGCAAGTACAAGCACTCCCGCTTATGTATCTTTAAGCTCTTGAATCTACAACTGAATTGATCACCAAGCTCTTGACATCAATCTTGAGATTGGAAACCTTTAGTGTAAGTGAAGGCAAACACCTCTAAATCTCACAAAAGATTCACAAACACAACATAAAGAATAACCTCTAAACGTGGCTAGGGTTTTCCCTTTTATACTTAAGACAAAAATAAAACCCTACACGTCAAACCGGGCTTGGGTTGAGTTGGAAAATTTTACAGAAAAACAATCTACACGAACTTCGATCGATTGAGTCTAATTCTCGATTGATCGAGCCAGGCAGATTTACATAATAAATCCTACAGTACACTCGATTCCAACTTTACACTTAAACACACTTTGAGCAAGTCTAAAGCAAGACTAAACGTTTTGATCATGGTTTGCCAATATTACAAATAGAAGTTCTAATACATTTAAACCTAAATTCTTAGAAACCAACAAACTCCCCCTTTGGCAATCCGTGACAAAACACAAACTAAACAAAGTGCTTAAAGTTTATAAAAACAGCCCATTACAATAACATTGCCCAACAAAAACAAATCCAACCTAACTACTATCTATCAATTGCAAGTGTAGACAACAGCATGACTAAATCAACTTGTATATTCCTATAACACTTAGCAAACACATAAACGTAAGTCTAAAACAAGACTAAACGTTTTGATCATGGTTTACCAATATTACAAATAGAAGTTCTAATACATTTAAACCTAAATTCTTAGAACCCAACAAACTCCCCCTTTGGCAATCCATTACAAAACACAAACTAAACAAAGTGCTTTAAGTTTACAAAAACAGCCCATTACAATAACATTGCCCAACAAAAACAAATCCAACCTAACTACTATCTATCAGTTGCAAGTGTAGACAACAGCATGACTAAATCAACCTATATATTCCTGTAACACTTAACAAACACATAAACACATGTCTGGAAAATACAAGTAAAACAAAATAAAATCTTGATTTCACATAAGCATAAACTACAAGACATATATCATGAATAACCTCATAAATATAAATCAATAATCAATGTAGCACAATATGAAACAAGAAACAGAAATAAACACATCACAGTATCTCCCCCTATCATAGACAACTCAAATAAGACAAAATACATCATGAGCCAAAAAATATAAATACATGATGAAGCACCTAGATACAATCTAAAGCTCCAAAGCTCCAACACAACAAAATCTCCCCTACATATGCACTCCCCTTTTTTTGTGACGAATTGCCAAAGGGCAATCATGACTTATCATCAAAAGGAGGTGGCGGAGGCAATCGTCTAAGACTCTCCAAATCTTCTCACAAAGATCTAAGCTCATCAAACATGTCCACAAAAAGCTGACCATGAGCTGCCTAAACGGTCATGACAATCTCCAACATACGACGAATGTCCAAGTCATCCGAAGTAGAAGGCGGAGGAACAACAGCAACAGCAGTAGCAGGATCGACCAATGCCTCAGCTAAAGTATCACCTGTAGAAGAGGGAGGAGGAGGTGCAACACCAAAAGACTCAACCCTAAGGTGTTTATGTAAGGTTGAATTTATTCAACCATCTAATTGGCTTTATTCCGTGCCAAATTTGCTTGTAATTCAGCATTAGTAACCCTGTATTTAGGTGGGTTTGTTGTAAGGGTAGTAAGTGAGATTGAGTGAAGATTGCTCAAGAGTGTGCAAGAAAACAGAGACTCGCGGCTGGGACTCGCGGGTGACTCGCGGCTGCAAGCCGCCAGAAGCAGCACACGTGCCAAGCATGCTGGAAGATGAACAGTCATGCTAGCTGGAGCACTACAGGACAAAACAGGACAACTGGCCATACGGTTAACTCGCGACTGGATCTCGCGACTTGGTCAAGCCGTGAGGTCAAGCCGTGAGCCACCCCTGTTTTGTAAAACCTGACGTTTCACATTCCTCTCCCACTCCAGTATAAATACCCCTTTTACCCACGATTGAAAGAGAGCTTCCAGAGAGAATTTTGAGAGAGAAACCCTAAAGAAAAACAAGATTGTTTCACCCACAATCTATACCTTAGAGTCTCTTCAAATTCCCCTACTCTCTTCCTCTCCATTGTCAAATCCTTGAGAGGCATTATACCAAACCTGGTTCTCACCATCATCATCTCTGTGAGACAGTTGTTTGGATTTCTGGAAAGCAGTTAGGAAGGAACCAATCTTCATTGGTTGATGCTATGGTCTAGTAGCGGAATCTGGGAAGCTAGAAAAGAAAAAGGTTCGGCGCAACCTCGTTGGAGCAAGAAGCTTGGAGGGCTTAGGTGCACTGGGTAGATTAGGCTTGGAGGGTCTATTGCTGTCCTTGTATCCCAACTGTATTTTCTAGTGGATTGATTACCGCTTGGAGGGCGGCGGAGAGGTTTTTCGCTGAGGACTTCGGTTTCCTCTTCGATAACACATCGCGTGTTGTCTTTGTGTTTGCATCTTCCTTCCTCTCTATCTTTGCCTTTATATTATCTGTTGTGGTTTTATTATGTTATGGCTTAGATAGATTTTAACCAATTTCATATTATAGCATGTGTTAAGTTTCCGCACATTAGTTGTTTGACATATTGCTTGAATTGGTTAAGTTGTAATTTGGGGGTCTAAACGTTCAAAGGTGTTTTGTACACGTTTTTGAACTTTCAATTGGTATCGGAGCGGGTACACTGCTATTGGTTTCATTACCATTGTGTGATCCTTGACTCCCTTTTGAGATGGATAGGTCTCAATCCCTAAATGCACCTCCATATTTTGATGGTAGTAATTATGCTTTTTGGAAGGTTCGTATGAGAGCTTTTCTGTGTTCTATTGATGAATCCGTTTGGGATGCTGTTGAGATTGGTTGGACCAAACCTGAGGCAGCCAAATCCACATGGGATAAGGCAGCACTTGCTGCATCTAATGCTAACAGTAAAGCACTCAATACTATTTTCTGTGGTGTGTCTCCAGATGAATTTCACAGGATTTCTCACATTACCATTGCCAAAGATGCATGGGAGATTCTGGAAACAACTTATGAAGGCACGAAGAAAGTGAAAGACACCAAGTTACAAATGCTGACCACTCGGTTTGAGGAGCTCAAATGAGTGAGGATGAGTCTTTTGACTCTTTCTATGGGAAGCTAAATGAGGTGGTTGTCAGTAAGTTCAACTTGGGAGAGAAAACGGAGGACTCAAAGATTGTAAGGAAGATCCTTCGATCATTGCCGGAAAGTTTTCGTGCTAAAGTGATAGCAATTGAAGAGAGCAAGGACCTTGATGACATCAAAGTACAGGAGCTGGTTGGTTCTTTGCAGACTTATGAGATGTCGCTGCCCAATCAACGGAAGAGTAAATCTCTTACTCTAAAGACCATTAATGAGAAGGTGGAAGATCAAGACTCATCGGGAGAAGATGTGGTTGACAAAGATGTAGCCTACCTTGTCAAAAATTTCAGAAAGTTTTTGAAATTCAAAAATAATGGCAAATTTGATGATAAAAGAAAATTCCAAAGTTCTGGAAGGGAGAAGAGGGATTTCAAAAAGAAAGATGAAAAAGAATCCCAACCCACACAAGGTGTCACTTGTTTCGAATGTAACGGGCATGGACACTTCAAGAAGGAATGTCCGAATTATTTGAAATCGAAAGGTAAAGTGTATGCCACAACCTTGAGTGACTCGGATTCATCTGACTCAGAATCTGAAGAGAGCTGTGATGGAGAGGGGAACTATTCAGCTTTTATGACTATTGCTCATGTTGAGTCTTCGGACGAGTTGAATCTGCTTGTACGAGACCTTGGAGAACATAGTGATGATGAATCACTAGGAATTGTTGAAGAATCAGATGCTGAAGAAGATGAAAGCGCAGCAAATCTTCAAGAGAATTATAACTCACTCTTGGAGAAGTCCGGTGAGTACACTAGGGTGGCCAAGGCTGCTGTGAGAAAAATGAAGAAGGCTGAGGAGGACTACAAAAGTCTCCTAATTCGATATAGGGAGGCCAAATGTGAGATAGAAACACTGAATGGTGAGTTGTCCGAAACTTACACAAAAGTGAGATTTCTTGAGAATAAGGTTGTACAAGCAAATGCTAAAATAGAGAAGGTCACCACCAAGAAGCTAGATGATGTTATATCATCTCAAAAGAGTTTTTCAGACAAATCCGGATTGGGATATACCGGAGGAAGTAGTTCATCTGGAAATGTCACTAAAGAAGTGAAGTTTGTAAAGGCCAAAGATCCAGTTGTAGCTAACCTTACTGGTGAGAAGCTCGAGGTGGAGGAGAAGAAGAATGTGGTGAACCAACGGATGCTGAATCCCCGTAATCAGTCTGTGGGCAGGTCTGAATCTCGTGCCAAGTCACGTCCACGACCACAAAGAGGTCCTAGAGGAACTTATGTGTGCCATTATTGCGGACTTCAAGGGCATACTCGACCAAATTGCCAAAAGCTGAGAGCAAAGAACAATGCAACTCCTCAAAGGTCAGGAGGACCCAGAAATGACAGGAGAATTTGGGCAGGTGATCAATCTAGAGATCAAAATGGAGATCCCGGAATGATGAACGTGATGAAGATGATTGGTGCATTCACCAACTGCTTGGAAAGCTTCTCACGAAGGTTTGAAAGCCCTAACTCCCGTACCCAATCCTATAAGGAAATCACCCCGAACGCAAGTGACGTGTGGGTGAAAAAGGGTACTCATGCATAAGCATTACAACATGTCCATGCATTAATACTTCCTATGCTTTGCGACAATGTATGTTTGGTTTGTTTGCTGTTTTTGATGTTGGTTGTTTGCTTGTCTTCTTGTGAATATTTCTAATTTTGTTTTATCAATCTTTTTGTTTCTTGTGTCAAAAATCCAAAAATCACATAAAAATTAGAAAATCAAAAATCTTGATTGACTTTGTTGAGTTTTGTCTCAAAACTTGTTTTGCCTTGTACCTTTGTGCTAATGGCTTTGTGCATTTTCGAGCATTGCTTGTTTATAGGCACTCTTATCACTGTGGGAAAAATCTTGAATTCTATGTGATTGTTGTAAATAGATCTTCAAACTTGTCATGAATGATTAGTGAATGGTTATGTTGATCTTGAGACATGCATAGACTTATGTCTATATATCTTCCCACTTTTTATTTTTGTTTTGCTAAAAAGAGCTCACCAAATGTAAATCTCCAAATGAAAAGAGATATTGAGCTGCAAAAGCCTGTCGCACATTCTAGTATTTGACTAGGAAAAAGGGTAAGCGACCTTATATTAAAGTGATTGTTTATTCAAGAAGCCAAAGGCTTGATCATTAAAGTGAAATGTCAAATATCACTCTCACAATGAGAGGTGATTGCCTCAAAAAAAAAAATCTAAAAGATCAAATGTTATGACTAAAAGTGGAGTAAAATGTAAAGCTCCAAGTTAATGTTATCAAGTTGTGTGGGAGGTCATATATACATATTTCTATAATTGAGATAGGTCACATGATCTAGTGCTAATTGTGTATGCCTTGGTTGAATCGATCATTGAAGCTTCACATTAGACGAAGGACTATCTCATTGTTGATATTCACACACAACACACAAGTTTATGTTCAATAAATGCCAAATTCATTTGTGTGATTGTACTTGATGAAATGTGTTTTCACATGCTCAATCTTTGTTAATTCAAGCACAAAAAGATTTTTGAGTGTTTTAGGTGTTTTTGGAAAGTATTTTGTTTGAAAAATCTGAAAATTTCAAAAATACAGTTTTGCCCTGTTTTGGCGGCTCAGTCGCGGGTATGTCAAGTCGCGAGCCTCAGTCGCATCTTCGCTGGTCATTTTTGGCGACTTGTTCGCAAGTGGAAGGTCCAGTCGTGAGGTTCACTCAGAGATTTTCGTGGCTCAGCTCGAGACTCACTCGCGGGTAGATCTTCCAGTCGCGAAAAACACTTAGAAAAATTTTTCAAATTTTTGTTCTTGAGTGCTTTGGCGGCTTGAGCTGGCGATTGTGTGGCGACTTAATCAAGTCGCGAAAATCGCGTGTTTTGCAGAAACAGGAGCAGTTTTTAAACCTCTTTTCAGTTTTCCCTCGAACTTTTGGAATTGTTCATCTTCTCTCTAAACTATCTTCCTTCCAAATACTACGTGAATCCATTTTCAAACCTCATTGGTGCTTCATTTCTTTTCCAAATCATCAAGAAAAGGTATGGGTTTTGCTTTCTCAATCTCATTTCCTTTTCCTGCATATTTTTGTCACTGTTTGGACTGTTAGTATGTTCGAAATACTTCTCTCTTTGTGTAATGGGTATGGAGTGTCTTGTTTGATATTGTTCTTTCTTGTTTTCATGCTGAGCGGTCACAATGTGTTTTTCATTGTTCTGATTTTTGCCTATTATTGAGTCTGAAAATCTTTTCTTAAATGGGTTTGGTGTCTATTTGACTTACTCATTTCACTTGCTTAAGTATTGATGTTGGTGTTCGGTATTGGTTACTGAGTTTTTCTGATAACATAATGTATGTCTCCAAACCATGTGCTCTAGTGTGGATGATTGGTTTCTTCATGTTGAAACTTTTTCCCTTGTTCATATCTCTGATGGAGTGGTTTATGTTATCTGCTCTAAATGTTCGAATGCTGTATCTGTTTGCATATCATGGTCATGATAACCTGTCTCATTGACAGTTTTATCAGTTGTGTTGTCTATCTAAGTCTTGGTGCACTATCACCATTTTGCTGCACCTGTTATTTTGTGCTTCTTTGTATTGTTGGAAGCTTGGTTGGGTCTGCACTATCTTCAGTTTGTGTTTATATATTGAATTTTTGTTTACACAGAATCTTGTTGACAATTATCTTGTGTGGTATTGTTGTTTGGTTCTTTGCTGTGGGCCTGTTCTCTTGCAGATGTCTCATCGATCTTCCAGGGGTAAAGACATTGTTGCTGATGAACCAGCAACACCAGTTGCTAAAAGGACTCGTCTATCATCTCAGGCATCTCAAGATCCCAATGAGGATAGGTTCAGACTTCCGCTTAACTCACACGCCTACTCAAATGTGTTTGACAAGTCAACCACTATAGTGGAACGGGTGGTAGAGTTCAACACTTTAGGGACCACTTTCAACCCTCGAATCTTTGAGAAACGAGATTGGGCAAACTTGTTCGGGAACTTTGATGATCCAATGGATGAGCTGGTCAAAGAATGCTTCTCCAATGCAACTGATCTTGGACCTCAACTCATTTTCTGGGTCAGAGGAACAGAGTTTAGTGTTACCCCAGACTCCATCGCAGATCTTCTCAGCATCACCAGACCTTAAAATGTGAATTTAACTCCTTATGATGAACGAAATCCAGAAGTTGGATAAATTTTACAAATACTAGGACACGATCATGAAGTATCCAGTGCAGGAACATCCATCAGCACCGCAAAGTTTGCACCTGAGTTGACCACACTGAAGTTGATCATGTTCACCAATCTCTACCCACTGTCCAACACTACATTCATCAATCTTGGGAGAGCTCTATTTCTTTGTGACCTCATTACAGGAGCCCCCATTGATATATGTGCTCACATCTACTACACCTTGAGGAAGACCGCGTGTCGATCTGCAGCTCGAGGAATTATTCCATTTTGCAGTCTCATCATGAAGCTCATTCTTCGTGCAGACATTATTCCTCCTGCAGATGGAAAAATGTTGACTCGTCAACGTCCCATTTCCTTGTTCACTCTTCAAGCTAGCAGAAGTCACTCCTCTAAATCACCAAGAAGTGCTCACATCTCTCCGGTTACTCCATCTGCCCCTGACTCAGAGACACCTGCACACACCACATCTACATCACGTGCTGTTCCTGAAGCTTCACCGGCTAGTATTCCGCAAGCACAGACTGCTCCTCATACTGATATAGTCGGCAATGTACTTGAGCATATTCAGAAACACGTTGATGAGCTTGTGGCACTTCTCTACTCCACAAACAACCATGTCCAAATGCGTCTTGAGACTATGGAGAATCAGCTAGATGAGATTCAACGAAAGTTGGACGAGAGTCTTTAGCTATTCGTGACAAAAAGGGGGAGAGCATTCAGTAAGGGGGAGAAAAGTCAAAGGGAAGTGTGCATAGTGATAGGGGGAGTACACACATACTTTTGTCATACTTTTGTTTTTAGTCTTATCCTCTAAACTTATGGTTTTAGGTTTATGTTTGTTGGGTACTTTTAGTGTTTTTATGGTTTTGATACACTGTGTTTTGGTGTATAGCTGTTTCTAACTCATTTCATATACTCTTGGTTTAAACTTTAATATATTTTGATGATGTTATTCAGGATGTTATTGGTTTGTACCCATGTGCTTTTGTAAGCTTTTAGGGTTAATGTTTTATGCATAGTTTGTAGGCTTTATGGTATGTACCTTGCTTAATGCAGCCTTTATGCTTTGTTGAAATCAGTACTTTAATCTAAATGTTCTGCATTTTGGTTTATGTACTGTCACTCTTGTGCCTTTGTAGGATTGTTCCTAGATGCATATGCCTTGTGTGTTATGCATTGGTTGAGTGTTGAGCATACAAGTGTCTTGCCTTGTGCTTGTTAACTTGTATGTCCTTGTGTTCATTCCAAGTGTGAATGAGCACTGTGATCACTACCTTGTGGTGTTCACTTGGTTGATCAAGCCATGGTTTGTTTATTAACTTCATTTTTGCTTGATCACATATTGCCTGTTTCATATGCATTTATAATTTTCTGCTTACAATGATTATGGTGTATTGTTGTGTTTCAGGAGTATTATGTTCATATGATTCAAGTGCTTCACAACTTCTAGAGTTAGGTGTGAGTGAGTTTTGTTCAACTGTTCCCAACTCACATGTTAAGTCTAGAGTCTGTTTTAGGGTTTTGTCACGGAATAGCCAAAGGAGGAGATTGTAAGGTTGAATTTATTCAACCATCTAATTGGCTTTATTCCGTGCCAAATTTGCTTGTAATTCAGCATTTAGTAACCCTGTATTTAGGTGGGTTTGTTGTAAGGGTAGTGAGTGAGATAGAGTGAAGATTGCTCAAGAGTGTGCAAGAAAACAGAGACTCGCGGCTAGGACTCGCGGGTGACTCGCGGCTACAAGCCGCCAGAAGCAGCACAAGTGCCAAGCATGCTGGAAGATGAACAGTCATGCTAGCTGGAGCACTACAGGACAAAACAGGACAACTGGCCATACGGTTAACTCGCGACTGGATCTCGCGACTTGGTCAAGCCGCGAGGTCAAGCCACGAGCCACCCCTGTTTTGTAAAACCTGACGTTTCACATTCCTCTCCCACTCCAGTATAAATACCCCTTTTACCCACGATTGAAAGAGAGCTTCCAGAGAGAATTTTGAGAGAGAAACCCTAAAGAAAAACAAGATTGTTTCACCCACAATCTATACCTTAGAGTCTCTTCAAATTCCCCTACTCTCTTCCTCTCCATTGTCAAATCCTTGAGAGGCATTATACCAAACCTGGTTCTCACCATCATCATCTCTGTGAGACAGTTGTTTGGATTTCTGGGAAGCAGTTAGGAAGGAACCAATCTTCATTGGTTGATGCTATGGTCTAGTAGCGGAATCCGGGAAGCTAGAAAAGAAAAAGGTTCGACGCAACCTCGTTGGAGCAAGAAGCTTGGAGGGCTTAGGTGCATTGGGTAGATTAGGCTTGGAGGGTCTATTGCTGTCCTTGTATCCCAACTGTATTTTCTAGTGGATTGATTACCACTTGGAGGGCGGCGGAGAGGTTTTTCGCTGAGGACTTCGGTTTCCTCTTCGATAACACATCACGTGTTGTCTTTGTGTTTGCATCTTCCTTCCTCTCTATCTTTGCCTTTATATTATCTGCTGTGGTTTTATTATGTTATGGCT
Organism: Quercus robur; assembly: GCF_932294415.1. Taxonomy (NCBI): domain Eukaryota; kingdom Viridiplantae; phylum Streptophyta; class Magnoliopsida; order Fagales; family Fagaceae; genus Quercus; species Quercus robur. Next base: position 25,789,763 of record NC_065543.1, read on the forward strand.
TAGATAGATTTTAACCAATTTCATATTATAGCATGTGTTAAGTTTCCGCACATTAGTTGTTTGACATATTGCTTGAATTGGTTAAGTTGTAATTTGGGGGTCTAAACGTTCAAAGGTGTTTTGTACACGTTTTTGAACTTTCAGTTTAAAGCTGGCTCTCATCTAAGCAGCCCTCTACCTAAGAAAGGTGGCACCTATGGGAGCAATGATATGAACAGGCTTAGACACAAGAAACTCCTCTAAGCCCAAATACAAAAGAATCCGATGAATAAAAATTGGAAAGAAAAGAGCATCAGCATTAGAATTACTCCGATGAACCTCAATCAAAGAATGAATGAAAAGATGAGGAAAGCTCATAGGACCATCAGTGAGAAACGCATACAAAAATGCACATCTCTCCAAAGGAATAGTGTGCAGGTGAGAGATAGGCCAAATAGAATGGCAAGAAATCTGAAAGAAAAGATAATGAATCTCGGTCAACTTGTGAGAGGTGATCCGAGGATCAAAACCCCATTGGATAGAAGTATCGGTAATAAATGACATAATGTCATCAAGGGGTGGAGACTCATCGTAAAGATAGACAGGATGCTGGACCAGTGGCACCCCAAGAGCATCAGCCACTATCGAAGGAGTAATGGTGTACTTATCACCCCGTATCCAACTTCTCACGAGAGTGTTCGAATCATAGGAGTGGACAGAGAGGTTCGAGTAAAACTCTCTGATCAAGGTAGCTAGAGGAGGATGATCAACATCCAACAAAGGAAACTAGCCCCTACAGTCATAGTTTCTCCTAATCTCACCATCTAACTCATCTAAAATGACCTTACGCTCAACCCATACATTCCTACGAATGTTCAGCTTCTCATACGCTTCCTGGTTTTTCTCACTCAAGAACCTTTCACTATCAAAGGTGGGGACAAAAGAAGAAGAGGATTTCTTATTAGCTCTAGTCTTCCTAGACATGATGCTAAAGAGCAAAAGGATAGACACAGAAGAGATAGAGAAAAAAAAGAAAAAAACCAAGGGCAGATTGCAAGTTAACACAGAAATATATAGAGATAACAATTCTATATGATGCATGAACAATATCAACACATGATGCATGCTCTAATGCAGTGAGAATAAGTTCAATTTTACTTTAAAATCACAAAATTGGCTTGAGCATAGAACTTATATCAAAAACCCCAAATTTTGAAAACCCACTTTCAAAAAACCAACAAATTGACCAAATTGATCATTACACAAGATAGATAACATAAAATAATGATCAAATCAATCAATCTAACAAGCCAACTTCATCAAATTAAGCTCAATTGAACAAAAACCCCAAATCGGGTACTTTCAAGCCCTAGAAAATTAAAATTTTCCCAAATCATCAAATTGTTCAAATTAAACCACAAGGATCATGTTTATAGCATCCCACAACAAAAACCTGTTGATCAATTTCAAACTAAAAGGATTAAATCAACAAAAACCCCAAATTTCCTTAGGTTCGAAATTTTCCCAATATGCATGACAAAAAAGCATGAAACAAGAAAATAAATGAAAAAGGAAGGGTATAAATGTCTTACCAGCCTTAGAGGACAAAAACCTTGCAAAAGAATCAGGGAAAAACGACAAAAATTTGCTTTGACTCCTTGACCGATCGAAGAGAGAGAGAGAATAGCGTTTGAAAAGTTTTGAAAAAATGATGAACACGTGAAAACTCAAAGTTTTTAAAAAACTCTCTATGCAATTTTCGATTGATCGAAATTTAGATTCGATCAATCGAAAATGCCTTCGATTGATCCAATAGCGATCGAGCACTAATCAAAACAGATAGAACCAAACCAAACTTTTAATCGCAATTTCGATTGGTCGAGAAACAAGTTTGATCGATCGAAATTTTGGAAAAATCATTTTTTTGAAAAGCAAAGCAATTTTATGCGGAAACTCCTCAAAGCATAGTATTTTATGAATAAAATGCATGCGTATGAGATGAAATGCTTTTCAAAAACACTTGTTTTGAACCCAGTTTTCCCAAAAATAATATTTTCAATTAATTCTCCTTAAATTCTCAAACTTCAAACACAGTTTGCATAAATATCAAGGAATTCTTCAACCTTGGTTGGCCAAACCAAAATCACACACAATAACATGTACAAAGTTTAGCAAAGAGTAACTTGTGTAGTGTGTGCAACTAGTAAAAGCTTGAAATACATGTGAGGTGATATGTGAATAGAAATCAAGCATAATTTCTACAAAATTCATCACATAAATTTGAAAGAGACTATCACTTAAATAGTTACATCATATAACTCCCACGTCTCCTAGAAAACAAGCTTGCAATCATGTAAGTTTCTTAATTTGCCTCATAATGTACACACTAATTTTATTTGGTCAGAAACTTATTAAAACAGTTAGGATAATGTACACACCAATTTTAATTGATTGAATTCATTATAGTCCAATAATGTACACACCAATTTTAGCATTTAAACTGAGGCTACACCTTATGTTCTTTTGTGCATGTGTTACACTTTTTCGAGCACAAAATCAAATGATATGCACTAAGGTGTTCATGATTGGCTAGTAAACAGTGGTGAGATGGTTATTTATGCCTTTCTCAATAAGTTCAAGTCCAACAATCAAAGGCATGTGATCTCAAGATCAAGATCATGTGATCAAAAACTATAAAAATCTTCCCACACAACATGCACTACAAAGCTCAAACTAGTAAAGTGCAATAAATAATCACATCCAAGCTAAATAAGGTACATAGACATGTTATGTAAAGATAAATTGGCCAAACTTGATTTCAAATCCAAGAAAAATAATGCAGAACACATTTTGCTTCCCCTTCTTTTATTTATTTTATTTATTTTTATTTTTTTGAAGAGAGATAACAAAAACAATCCTAGAATGAAATGCATGAATGTTATGCAATGCAAATCCTAGAAAACAAAAAAAGCAAAAGCAACAAAAAAAATATGGTCACAAAGAGTAGAGTGATGAAGCACAAGGACCATGTCAGAAAGACTCAATTAGATTGAGCCTTTTGCATCCAAAGCTTTTTAGATACAACTCTAGCATTGGAGTTATTCTTTAAGTTAGAATTTTGAGCAACTCCAGAATTGGAATAAAGGTTTAAAACCTTTACTAACTCACCAATAAGTACCATAGGATCTTGTGCTTGAGGCACAGGTACTTTTGGCTTATTTACTCGCTTAGCAGCTTGCAACTTGAAATAGTTTGGACGAATGTGTCCAGACTTTCCACAGAAATGACAGACCCATGCAAGCCTATCATGCAACTTGCTCTTAGGAGGATTAGAAGTCTTAGGTTTAGATTCTTGAAGATCAACCCTAATTTTCCTAGGAGGTGTGACTTCTACAGGTTTAACAACCTCAGTCACAGGGGGCTCAAAAGAAAGAACAAAGTTAGTGGAATGAATTTCAAGCATAGAGATACTTTCTACAAAACCTAAACCAGTTTTTTCTAGGGGAGACTTTTGAACACTCAACATGTGATCAAGTTTGGAGCTTGCAGAACTATTTGTTTGTTCTCTAGCAACAGATAATTCAAGTTCCAAATTCTTAACTTTATCAAGTAAAAGCATGTTCTCAGTTGTTACATTTTCAACAATTCATTAGCATCTAATAGTTTCACAAGCAAATTTTTCTTATCAAGTTCAAGAGATGCAATTTTCTTTAAGCCTAGATCAACACTCATAGCATCCTTTGTAGCAACTTTGCAAAGTTCATTATAGGCTCCTTGCAAATTTGCATCCTCAGAGAGTTCCCCATCAAAAGGGTTCTCCTCAACAGCAACATTTTAATCAACTACAGCAGTAGTAGTGAAAGCAATGAAGTTTCCATCCTCATCACTACTAGACTTATTGTCAGAAACTTCATCATCACTAAGGGTTACAGCCATAGACTTACACTTAGACCTCAAGAATGTTGGACATTCAGATTTCACATGATCATACCCTTGACACCCAAAACATTGTTGACCTATAGAATTATTAGAAGGTTGACCTACTTTCTCTTTAGGTTTTTCAGTGTTGTTCACTTTAGTGGGATCATTCCTCCTAAAATTTCTAGGTTTAGCATTGTTTTTACCTCTTGCCCTTCTGTTATTGTTCCTAAGAAAAGTTTCTAAAGTTCTTGGTAAGATAGGAAATCTCTGTAGTAGAGAATTCATCATCAAATCCATTCACATCAACAAACTTAAGAGTCATTGATTTGGATTTGCTTTTCTTAGGTAGGTCCAACTTATAGGATTGAAGAGATCCTACAAGTTCATCAATAAGGATGGAGTCCACATCCTTACTTTCAATGATGGCAGTCACTTTGGGTCTAAAATCCTCAGTTAAAAATCTAAGAATCTTCATAATAATTTTAGGTTGATCATAGATTTTACTCAAATTATATGTAGAATTAACAATATCATTAAGCTTAGTATAGAATTCATCAAAAGATTCATCATCAGACATCCTAATGCTTTCAAATCTCGTTGTTAATTATTGCAACTTATTGATTTTAATTGTCTTTATGCCTTCATGCACAGTTTGGAGGATATTCCAAGCAGTATGAGCAATTTCAACATTAGAGATTCTCTTAAATTCCTCCATAGAAACAGCATTAAAGATAGTATTCATAGCTTTGCTATTAAAAGTAGCTGCTTCTTTCTGAGAAGTTTGTCACTCACTAATAAGAGTAGTGGGCTTCTCCCATCCATATTCAACAGAGTTCCAGACTCTCTCATCAATGGATTTCAATAATGCTTTCATCCTTACTTTCCAATAAGCATAATTATTCCCATCAAAGTGAGGTGGGATAACAAGAGAGTGACTGTGTTCCATGACAACAGGGGTCAATGATAAGCTCCAAGATCAAAGGATCTACAACAGAAGAGCTACCTGTTGTAATACCACTTGTATGTTTTTAGACCTCTTAAAACACAACCAGATTAATCTAGTTAATTAGCCAAGTGATTACTTAGTCAAATGATCAAATCTAGGTTAACACAAATATATCATATTATTATAAAGTGCGTAAAATAAAGAATACAACAATATGATAAACCAGGAAAACCAAATTGGTAAAAAACTTGGGGAGGATTTAACCTAGCTATTCTCAAGGTAAAACGAATCCACTATGAAAGAATTGAAGTTTATACAATATTGCCTTAGTTGTATATTGCTTTATTATATTTGTTGTCTCATTTACTTGTTATGTATCTATATGCTTGTTTATTTTTCCTAGATGAGTTTCATTCTTATTTTGTTGTTCTTATTTTATTGTTCTTTTTATTTTTATATTGTTGTTCATATTTATTTGTATATATTTATATTGTTCTATCATTTCATTTACTTGTTGAATATTTATATGCTTGTGGGTTTTTCCTAGATGAGTTTTATACCTTTTCCTAGACACTATGTGAGAAGTACCCCTAGGGGGAAGGACTCATCAACTCTAGGCATCTAGAAAAAACAATCTTTTTGTTATAATATATTTGTTCATGTATCTATTGCTCTATTTATTTTGTCTATTTATTTATCTTGTTGCTTTATTTACTTGCTCATCTTTATATATTGCTCATCCCTCCCTTTTATTTATTGCAATCTCTTTTGCTTCATTTGTTGTGTTATATATATATATATATAGCTATATATTGTGCTATATTATTGTGTTCTCCCCTCTTCCTTTCTACACCTAAAAATATTTTCTATTCATTTTTTCTAAATGGGTTCTAAACATTATTTTCAGTACAATATGGGTATGTTTCCTAGAGAATGGTGATGGCTTGTACTCACATTTTTTTCTATTGGTAAAGAATCCATAAGGCTTTGACAAGATTAGAACTTATTTAGGAGAAATTTCTTTAAAAAAAATTAATTTCTCCAATTAACATTTACTTTACTTGTTTTGCCTTTATATTTCTTTACATTCCAAGAAATTTACTTTTATTGTCTTTAAATTCCAAGAAATTTAATTTTATTGTCTTCAAATTCCAAACTATTTATTTTTCGGCTTGTATTTAAATTCCTTTACTTTTAAAGCACTTTACTTTCTTACCTTTTAATTTCTAACACCTTTATTTATTCTTGTTGCTTTCCTTTCTTTCTCATGTGTAATGCTGCCATAGAATAAAAGCTTGGGTAAACAAAACTCTAAAATTATTTTTCTAAAAAAAAAATGGTTTCAACAACTACTCATTTTCCGAAAACAAAATAATAATAATTAAAAGATCTTCTTTTACTTAATGTTTAGGACATATGTGAATCACGTTAGGAACATATTTCAATATAGAATTGGCTAGTCTTTTGACAAAATGCACTTTACTTGTACTTGGGTAGATTTAGGATGTGTTTAATACTTCATGGAACAAGGTTTCAAGTTCAAGTATTAAAGCCATGCAAGTCTGTCCAAGAATCAAGTGAAGAAGTGCTGGATTTTAAATCTCGACACCTAGTATCTATCGAGGTTTAAAAGGCTGTTTAAGCCTGATGTTCGACAATTGTTCAATAGATAGGGTATCTATCGAGATTTAAGAAAATCAGATTTTCAATTATGATTTTCATCCAATCCATGTATAGATGTTTGGGCTTTCTTTTCTCACAAACTAAAACATATATAAGGAATGTTTTAAGGGCCATCACAGCTAATGCATCTCAATGCAAAAGTTTTTCACAAGCATATTGTGAATCAGAGACATATGCCCAATTCATCTTTCTCTTCAAGAAGTTGTTGTGTTTGTACACCATAGGGTTTTGTAACCAAGGAGCTTCGTGATCTTCATCGTGTTAATGAATTGAAAAACTTTGCAGCCAACATCCTTCTCAAGTTGGTGTGTAAGCCACGTACTGGGATCCGCGCATCGAATTGGTTAGTCATGTACTGGGAGTTGTGCATTGAAAGGAGAGATTGTCACAATAGAATAAGTCCACTTGGGTATTAAGGTAAGGGTTCAACTATAGGTTGGTATAAGGTATTGGGATTCATTTACTTGTAACCACTTGTTCTAAAAATTGTGGATTCTTGGGAGTGGTGACCTTAAAATCACTCGATGGGGTTTTTGCCGTGAAGGTTTTCTCCATTCTTAAACAAATCACCGTGTCAATTTATTTTTTGCTGCATATTAACTTAGTTGGTGATTTGTTTGTGCTACCACGCTTATTGCATGCTAATTGAATTAATTACTTAACTTGGCTAATTAATTGGTTAATTCATCACAAAGGGTCAATACATTCTTGGCCTATCAAGTGGTATCAGAGTGGGCATACTCTGATTAGGTTTGAATCTTTGCTGTGTGATCCATTGACCCCTATTTGTCATGGATAGAGGACAGTATCTTATTATACCTCCTTTATTTGATGGCACTAACTATGCATACTAGAAAGTATGCATGAGAGTTTTCTTGCAGTCATTAGATGAGAAAGTGTGGCAAGCTATGGAGATAGGCTAGACCAAGCCAAAGGAAGCGTCAGCCGATTGGGATGATGCTAAGATCAAGGCGGCTAACTTCAACGGAGGGCATTGAATGCTTTATTCAGTGCGGTCATGAATGAGGAGTTCAAGAAGATATCCTCTACTGAAACTGTGAAGGAAGCATGAACTATCCTCTAGACAACCTATGAAGGAACCAAGGTTATCAAGGATTCAAAGCTTCAAAGGCTTACCATGAGCTTTGAAGAGATTAAGATGGTGGAGGATGAGTCTTTTGATGAGTTATATGCCAAGCTGAAGGAAATAGTGAACTTAGCCTTTAATCTTGGGGAAACTATTCCCAAACCCAAGATTGTTAGAAAAGTGCTTAGACCTCTACCTGAGAGATTTCATGTCAACATCACTGCGATTGAGGAATCGAAGGATATTGACAAAATTCCTCTGACAGAGTTGGTTGGCAATCTGCAGACCTATAAGTTGGGTTTGACAAGGATTGGGAAATCTAGTAAGGGCAAGAGCATGGCATTGAAGGCTAAGAGCAGTGACACTGATGAGTCTTTAGATGATGAAGATTCTAAGATGAAATCTTATATCACCCGACAATTCAAAAAGTTTATGAAGAATGTCAATGCTAAAGGATTTGACAAAGACCGCAAGCAGTCCAGCTTGTCTCAGTTCAAGAACTAGGACAAAGGAAAGGAGGATGCTAGGGATGGCGATCAGTAAATTGTTTCCTCAGGACCAAAATGCTTTGGGTGTCAAGGCTTCGGTCACATGAAACAAGAGTGCCCTACGTATCTCAAGACCATTGGAAAGAGTAAGGCACTTGCTTCTACTTTGAGCAACACCGAGCCCAAGGATGATTCTGATAATGATGATGATGGAATCCTAAATTCCTTCACTACCACTATAAATCCTACTAAGGGGATTGTTGAAGATGTGAATGATGAAAAGGACTTGGTGGATTCTAAGTTCGATAAAATGGATGATCAAGATGATATCCATACAGCCTATGAAAAATTGTATAAGGTGTCTAAGAAGCATGAAAAACTATATAGGCTAGCCACCAAGAAGCTGAGTGATTTGAAACTTGATTAAGAAGAGCTTTCCACAAAGTTTGATGAAGCCAATCAGACCATTGGAGCACTGTGGTTTGAGAACAATTTTTTGGCTAAAAAGACCAAGAAGCTTGAGGCAGAGCTGTTCCAAGTCAAAGCTCAATTGAAAAGGACTTTGAGTGTAAAGCTTAATGAGATGCTTAACATTCAGAAATCTGCTTCTGATCGAACCAGTTTAGGGTATGATTTCTCTTCTTCTAGTATTGCTTCTACTATTACTATTGTTTTTGTTTCTCCTACTAATAATGTTGAATCTGAAACCAATGATGTGAAAAATGTGTTAGCTAGTGAGAACATAGACAAGGGTAAATCTATCTTAGGAGCACCCCCTAAACTAGATAAGAAAGAGACTAAAAACCCTAGGGCTAAGAATGAAAACACTCAAAAGCCTAAACAGAAGAAGCAATATCTTTGTCATCACTGTGGAGCAGCTAGACATACCTGACCTAATTGCTATAAGTGGTTAACCACTCAACAGAGTAACAGTATGATCTCATCGGAAAACTAGAATCAGTTTCCATCCTCTTTTACTCCTCTTGGAGATCTACTCAAAGCCCTCATGTTCCTTTCAAGCTTGAACGGTTTCAATTCTTCCCCCTCACCACCAAATCAAGGGTTTACTAAACGAAATGGTTCTTCCAAGCTGTTAAAGGAAAAACACTCCTTCTTGTTTTTGATTTTGCATTACTTGTGTGTTTTTCTTTTATGTTTTGAGTTAGTCTAGTTTTATGCATTGCTTTGTTTTACATGTTTTTGCTTGTTTATTTTCAATTTTGCTTTACTTCGTTTTTCATAAAAATTAAAAAAAATTGAAAAATTAGAAAAATACAAAAACAGTGTATATTTTGTGTACATTGGTACTTGTATACCTTGGATGACCATTGAAACAAAGTTTTCTAAACTTTGTATCTTTTGTAGCTTAGATAAGCATCTTTATGCACAACTAAGCAAGTGAGCGTTGTGGCTCATGTTTGTGATGAGTAAGATTAAGTAATCTCTTGTACTTAACACTCGTATCACTCTTTTTGATGGGAATGACTAGAAAATCCTAAGAGAAATGCATAAATAATCATCTCAACACTGTTGCCCGCCAATCATTAAATGACATCTGTATGCTTTGGCATAGCAAAAGTGCAATGTCAAAAACTTAACATCATTAGACATTTCTGTTCTCTCTCTTATATGCCCATGCATGGTTTGCTTAAAAGAAAAATATGCAAAGAAAAATAAAAGCAAAAAGAATCAAAATGCTTTATATATGTTTGCTAGCGTGTCTTCTAGGAGATGTAGGAGTTATAGGATGTACCTCAAAGGTGATAGTCCCCATCAAACAGTTATGATTATGTGTGAGTTAAAATTATTTTCTCATATCTCAAATTTTCATAACATGTAGACATTTATGCAATCTTGCGAAGTTTTTCACACACAACATGTAATATTCTTTGCTACTCTTGATACATGTGTAGGTATAATGTGATTTGGTCATCACTAAGAATACATGTGTTAATGTATGCTCACTAAACTGTCTTGACTTGTTTTTGAAATATAAAATTGGTTAGACTTGTTTAGTGTGTGTGTGTGTGCTTTTTGGATCTAAATGCTTGACATTTTTCTTGATAAGAGAAGTTTTTGAAAGCTTAAAATGTTGTTTGGATATTTGGTTGAGTAGCATGTTTGATTGCATTCATGTCTGTGTTTTTCTTCTCTTTGAAAAATTGTTTTAAGCAATCTCAACAACTTCTCAATACCTCTTGACAGCTAGGCTATCTATCGAGCCTTTTGAGCTTTCTTTCTCGATAGCTGTTATTGCAATCTCGATAACTACTTGATAGCTTTTCAATCCATCGAGGAAGTCATATGCTCAATAGATGCTCGATAGCTTTTCGATCCATCGAGCCCTTTTTGCTGTGGAAACCTCTGGATAACTCCTTAATAGCTATTTCTCACTATTTTAATTCTACAGCTCTCAAGACCTCTCGATCCATCGAGAAATTGGGATTTCTATATAAAGGGTTAGCGCGATTTTTCTTCATTTCTCCCTGATCTCTCTCGATAGTTTTTGTGTTTTCACCTCCCAAAACCTCTCTCTCACTCCAAACCTCAATCCCAGAATTTTTTTGGCCTAAAGATCATTTCTTCATCTGGTATGATCTTATTCACTCTAATCTTATCATGCATTTCATGATTTTTGACCTAACTTTTGGGATTTTGGTTTTTGGAAAAATTTGGAGTTTTTCAAAATTGATGAGTTTTTCACAAATTTTTGGGATGGGTTTTGTGTGAATGATTTTAAATCATCACGCATTGCATCACATTTGCATTTGTAACAATGTTCATGCATTTTAGATGTGTGATTACAATCTTAAAATGTTGTGTGCTAGTAGGATTGGATTGGGCTGAGCCCATGATGTTTTTACTATTTCATGTCACATGTTCATGCATTTTTCATGCATACATACCAATTTTGTTTCTATCATATTGATATTGAACTGTTTGGTGCTTTTCTGCATGTCTCTCTCTCTCTCCCAATCTCTTTCTTGTGTTAGTTTGCTTTATGACACCTAAACGCAAATCTACCCCATCCCAGAACCCTCTTCATTCTGAGGCATCTTCTTTTTCTTCCCCCTATGATTCTACTCCATCTCACATCCGGTTCCGTGATGATAAAGCCCGTAAGGACTTTTCGGAGAACTTCTCACAACGAGGCATTCATTCGGAATGCAAAGTCATTTTATCGGATTTTTCTGATACTGACTTTCCCACTGTCATCTACAGTAGGGGTTGGGAGTCACTGTGTGGCATCCTGGTCACTTGTCCCTCCATGATCATACAAGAGTTTTACTCCAATATGCATGGATTTGATTATTCAGTACCTCATTTGGTCACTCGCGTTCGAGGTACACGCATCGTAGTCACTTTGGATATTGTATCCAATGTGCTACATGTTCCTAGGGTAACACATCCTGACTATCCTGGCTACGATCATCTGAGGAATGTGTCCAAAGATGAACACTCGTCTCTTTTCTATGAGACACCTTCTTCTTGGGGTGACTGTCAAAACACCCCTTGCTCGGGCTTTGCAAAAGGTTTGAGATTCCTTAACATGGTGATGACATTCATCCTTCATCCTTTTTCTCACTATAACTTTAACACAAAGTCTTGTGCTCGATTTTTGTTGTCCCTCCTTGAAAGGCTTACCATAGATTTTCCCTCTCACTTAATTCTTTCCCTCATAAATGTCTATAAGGATAGGGTGACTTGTGATAAGCTCATTTTTCTTTCAGCTATCATGAGGCTTCTTCGCCATTTTTCTGTTTCCTATCCTGAGTCTCCTCATTTTACGGTTAAATGTGCCATAGACACTGCTACCGTCGGACAAAGCGAGGCCTAACTCGACCGAAGCTACCACGGACAGAGACATCGACTCCTCTAGCTTCTTCCACTCCTTACACATCCACACCTTCTTCATTGGTGGGTGGTGTGACCCTCGAGGTGGTCATGGTGCAGCTGCAGCGCATGGATGCTCGCCTTGACATACTCAATGATGAGTTGTGTTAGGTGAACACCTGTGTTGGCCGTATTTCTTGACGGCATCTCGCCTTGGTGGCTTCGTAGAGTCTCCCTCTCCTTCTCCAGAGGCATTTAAGGACGAGGACGATGATGGTGACTCTGACGATGATGATGATGATGAGGATATGGATGCTAGCTTGCCTAGTGATGATGAGATGACTGCTTGAGTTACTTACCCTTTGTCATTCGTGACAAAAAGGGGAAGTAGTTTTGGATATGAGAGTAGTCATGTGCATAGGGGGAGAGTTAGCATAGGAGATTTTTGTTAGGGAGAGTGTTTTTCTCTTTGAGGGATGTAGTGAGGACTTATGTATTTTTTTTTTCTTTTCTTCTTTTATAGTACATTGTTCTTACTTTGTATAGCAAACCTTGTACTTATGATGTTATATATATATGATGAGGTTGTTATTACAGTTCTTTCACCTATCTTTACATGTGTTGTTTTTTTTCTCTCTTTATGCACATGCTTCTTATTTATTGTATGCAATCTTTTATTTCTGTTTCACACTAAGATGCTTTGATGAGTTTTGTTTAAAGTGTTTTAGAAATATAGGTTGTCAAAGTCTTCTTGCCATAAACTCTCTTCTTACAAAGTTTTTCAAGAGTTTGTGTTAGGATAGATTTTATTGTATTTAACAAGTGAATATGAGTTGAATGATTTATGACTTTCTTTTCTCACAACCCTAAACATATATAAGGACTGTTTTAAGGGCCATCACAGCAGATGCCCCTCAATGCAAAAGTTTTTGACAAGCATATTGTGAACTAGAGACATATGCCCTAGTTCATCTTTCTCTTCAAAAAGCTACTGTGTTTGTACACCGTAGAGTTTTGTAACCAAGGATCTTCGTGATCTTCATCGTGTTGATGAACTGAAGAACTTTGCAACCAACATCCTTCTCAAGTTGGTGTGTAAGCCATGTACTAGGATCCGCGCATCGAATTGGTTAGTCATGTACTGGGAGCCGTGCATTGAAAGAAGAGATTGTCACTACAGAACAAGTCCAATTAGGTATTGGGATAAGGGTTCAACTGTAGGTTGGTATAAGGTACTGAGATTACTTTACTTGTAACTGCTTGTTGTGATAATAGTCGATTCTCGAGAGTGGTGACCTTAAAATCACCTGTTGGGGTTTTTGTCGTGTAGGTTTTCCCCATTTGTAAACAAATCAATGTGTCAATTTATTTTTCGCTGTGAATTAACTTAGTTGGTGATTTGTTTGTGCTACCATGCTTATTGCATGCTAAATGAATTAATTAATTAACTTGGCTAATTAATTGGTTAATTCATTATAAGGAGTCAATACATTCTTGGCCTATCACTTAAAAACCCTAAAAAGCTTTCAATGAGTTTTCTTTAAAAAAGAACCTTTTTTTCTTTCATTCCAAAAATGATTTTCTTCAGAATAAGCAATGTTTTGAAAAGGGAATAATTTTTCCTACACCATTTTTCCTTCAAGAATAATAAAAACCATGGGATTTTTTGGATCTAAACCTTTTTTTCTCTAAAAATAAAACCCATGTAAACCTTTTTTTTAGACAATTATTTTTGCTTAAAATTGGCTTTTCACATAAACGTTTTCAATACAAACCTTCTTTTATTATAAAAATCATGGGATTTTTAAATTCAAACCCTTTTTCTTTAAAAGAAAAACCCATCAGACTTTTTAAACCAACCTTTTCCCCAAATGTTCTTTTTTTTTTGGAATGGTGTTTTTTTTTTCCTTTTTTTTTTTTTCAAAACAAACTCCTTTTTCTTAAAAAATTTATCATCAAAATAAAAAGCATGGGATTTTTAAATCCAAACCCCTTTTCTTTAAAAGTGAAACCCATGAAACCTTTTAAATCAATCCCTCCCCAAAATTCTCTTTTTTTCAAAATTGGTATTTTTTACAAAAATATTTTCAAAACAAGCTCTTTAAAAAAGTCAACTCTTTTCGAAATCCTTTTTTAGAGTTATTGTTTTCACAAAAGAGACTCCCAATTCTAACCTTTTCTTATTCAAAAGAAAACCTTTTGTCATCTTTTTACAAAAATTTTGAATTGAAATTCCCTTTCTAAATTTGGATAAAAAAACCAAGGTTTCTAATTGAACCATGGCAACCATTTTCTCAAAATAAAATAGTTTCTAAACTCTTTCTTTTTTCATCTATATACCAAAAAAAAGAAAAAAAAAATGAAGAAAAACCTTGGTTTCCAACAAACCTTGGAATCCATTTTCTTGAAAATAAATGAAACCTTTCCTCACAAAAAATGATTTTTCTAACCTCTTTTTTCTAAAGCCAACGTTCTTTTTTTTTTTCCCCTTATTTTTTAGTCCTTTTTATGAAAACAATAAAATCTTTTAAGTCTTTTACAAAGAAAATGGGCAAACTTGTTTCTTTTTCTTCAAACAATCTCTTTCTTAAAATAATTTGTGTATTTCTTTTTAGTTTTTAAACTTCTCATCTTTACACATTCAAGCGTGGTTGTTTTAAAATTTTTCTTAAGAATTGCATCATTTAGAGATTTGTGCCTATGGTTCAATTTCATTGAACCAATAGGCACCAATGAAGCTTACATGATTCCCTCCCTCTTATTGGCACTAATGTTTCTTTCTATTGTATTTTTTTCATGATAAATGAGAAAAAATATGGTGGATGACAACAATGTTCTACCTTTCTTACACTCCCTCTTTTATTTTTACATTGTAATATTCATGTGTAGTATATACATATTCCCATGCTAAATATATAGTATATATGTAGTTACATGCTAAATATGTATTATATAAATATTCACATGCTATTGTATATATACTTCACATGATATGTTTGTAAATAAATCCCTGAAACAAATATTCATGTGCTATGTTATAAATAAAAAAATTTCACACATATGTATGTATATGTGTGTGTGTGTATTTTCTTTGTACAAAACTTTTTCAAAAACCAAAATGCCAAGTATCCAATTTTTTCACTGAAAAAAGATAACGTTAGAATTAAATTAAAATGGGGTACTATCCTTTGGATAGGCGGTGTGGGGTGCCTAACACCTTCCCCACACGTAATCGAATTTCTGAGTCCAAAATCTTTGGTTCGAGACTTTTGGTTTACCTTAATTAATAAACTCTTAAAATTGGTTTAGTTAATTAGGTAACTTAGAAAGAAATGAACAAATAGGTGACCAATCACACTTTATACAAAACCAATGGTTGGTAGCGACTCCTAAAATAAAAATAAGAAAAAGGATCTCACATGCACACACCTCACCCTAGAGTCACATGCACACAAAGTGTCACGTCGCCAAGGACCCAATGTGCAATAACTAAAAAAACAAAAGAGAAAAACCATTTCACAAAGGCCCTTCTTTAAGAAATTTTTTGAGGCGTCCACAGTCCTAGTCTTCTTTAAATTTTATCTTCCCACCTCCTCACAGCCAAAAAAATTCAAAATCTCCTCTTAGTGCCAATCGGCACTTGAAAAGTCCCTTTAATTGACAATCAGTAGTTAAGGGTCCCATCCTTTTGTCAATCGGCACTTGGGTCTTGTGCTCACTATAAAGTTTGTTTCATATAATGGCGTCTCTTTTATTGATTTTCAGCTGTAATTTGATTTTAAATTTGATTTTTATTCACTCTTAAATAAAATAATTTTACTATTAATCTATATCATCTATATATATATATATATATATATAATAACTAATAGTCGAAACATTTGACTTTTTGTTGACTGCGCCTCATTGCGCCACGTGCCTACACAAATTACTGACATGTCATTTTAAAAAAACACCGAAACATGATGTCTCTTCATTTGGCCAAATGTATGACATGTTTCGATAAGATGCAAAGACAGTTGGAGAGAGAGATCTAAGGAAGCCATCTTCACTATCAGACCGATCTCCCTCCATCTTCCGGTTCCACATAGTTGTAGGTAATTTTTTTTTTTTTTTTTTATTCTTTCATTGCCGCACAATACATAACATAAGCACGTTTAGGGCTCATTACTCAATCTCACCGACTATTGTTTGACAAATCCTCTTCTTTCTCCTCAGTCTCATTAAAACGCAGAACTCCCTCTGGCCTTTCACTAATTCACTTTATGGTCGATTCAAGCCTTTGCACAACCAAATTATTGTCCAACCTCCTGCCAACATCAAACCCCTTTGGGCGTTTAATAGAATTTAGTTTTGGGTATTTTGGTTGGCTGGTTTTGATTTACCTAATTAGGTTAGATTCGGTTTTAATTAAGGTTTTGATTTAGTCTCACACTTTATTTGGTTGGCCTTACCAGGTCTGTCTTTGTCTATCTTCTTCTAATTTTTAGAGACCATGTTCTCATTTTTTTTTTTTTAACAAGATATATTTTTTTATGGTGGAATGCTTGAAATGAATAACAGAAACCAGTAGGCTGTGATAGTTCTTCATCGCATGAGAGGAGAATAGAGGCAACCCCAGTACCCTCAAAGTGTTCGGCAAAGTGCTAAGGTATAATCTATAATCAATTCTTTTTTTTCTTTTTTCTTTTTTGTTGGTTATGTGATAACAAAATTATGATTTTAATTATCAAATATAAAAGCTGAATTCCTCTATTAATTGTATATGATGGCTTAGATTGATTTTATTTGTTATGCATTATTTGTTTAAAGGGTAGTGTTTGTAGTTTGTGGGGGAAAAATAGAGAGATATTATTACTAGAAAAAAAAGGTCCCTGTTTCCCTATAACTTATAACATTCTACCGTAGTGGTGGCTATCACAATTAGATTGCAAAACTAATTTATTACCAGTGATGGGTATGAGTAGATGGAATCCACCACCTACTATATGATTTAAAGTATACTGGGCTGTTCATTTTCTGCAAAATACTGATGTTGTTGGTTTAGGAATTGTTATAAAGGGTAGCTTTGTGCAAATAATTGTAGGTCCTTCTAAAAAATATTAGGGCAGTTAGTTGTGTCCTGATCTGATCTTAATGTTGGCATTTTTTATGTTATTTTTGAAACAGAGTTTAGCAAGTGATCTTTGCTATGCAATCTTCTAACTACAAATTTCATAGCTACGGACTTTTAGTTGCTGCTATTTTAATATTTTATACTCTGTTGCCAAGATTTCATTAGTGGAAATTCAATTTCATTCCAGCCAATCTAAATAGGGTTGTTGTAATGTTAGCTAATTATGCAAGTTGAGGATATCTTCATTCTCAAAATAATAATGATTTTTTTTTATTGTTATTGAAAAATTGTATGAATCAAATTATGAATAATTGTGGGTTTTTATTTAGTATGTTTGGGATTCAAGCATCTTTATATAGTTGTTTTATTTGTTTTATTAATTAGCTACTATTAGTTTCACTGTGTGTGTGTGTGTGTGTTAAACTGTTAATGATGGCTGGTACAAGGACAAAACAATCACATAATGGACTATGCAAATGGACGAAAATCTATATAGTTGAAGGTATCTTGGTGACATTGCTTCTTTGTTTGCTATTGTAACATTGTCATTTTGTAGAACTTTTAAAAGTCAACATGAATGATTATAGTTAGATTCTGAATCAATGGTTCTGAATTTGTTGATGAAAGTTTTATTTGAGTACTTTCAATTTGTCAATGGAATGTTTTTTAAGTAAAAAAAAAAAAAATTAATGTGGGATAGTTTATCATCCTAATATGATGCCACTCAATTTTATTTGGTAGTTTATACTTTAGAACTCATTCATGATAATGTCTTTCTAATCATGACCGAGGTTATGCATTTACAAGTTTCCAATTATTTGAAGTATGTAGTAGTTTCATTCTCAAAGGTTCTTGCTGCATTATATTGAATTGGACCTGTTTGTGTTTTGAAATTAACTTGAACTCTTATTAAAAACCATGGTTTTGTATCTACTCTATGTGAAACACCATAAAGAAGTAAACTTTGACCTTTTAGTTTTAAATTATTAATTTTAAAAAAATGTTTTTTATTCACTTTGATTTCTCTGTAGTCAAACTAAGAAGGGTGAAGGAATTTTTTTTCCTTTAAAAAAAAAAAAGGAAAAAGGCTTACAGATTTTATGAGATGTATACATATTGACTATGATTTTTATGTTGTAGAATAATGAAAAGAACTGAGAAGGAAAAAGGACTTTGTTTAGGAGACACTTGAAATAGGAAAGAAGCCTAAAGGTTGCTTCTAATGTTGCCACACTTGGATGATTCAAAAATTATGTAGACTTGTGCTTATGCATTATATGTGATGTTTTGTTTGGAAAATTTTACATTTTTGAGCTTCTTCAATAAATGATTTTATTTTTTTGGAGTTATGTATATATGTGTAATTGTTATTTACCTTAATTCTTACCTATCAAAAACATATCATCTATCCTGATATTGGAATATCTAGATGAAGGATTTCACTTGATCCATTGAGACCAAATTTAAACATGCAAGTGATTCTGCTACCAATAAAAAGATGGACAGTTTGTAACATGCAATTGATTCTTTTACCCAATTTTGTAGTCTAATTTGCAAATGATTCTAATTGTAAAGCTGAACAATTTGTAACTTTCTTTGGATCCAACTATTTTATGTATGATACAATATATATATATATATTGGATTTGATCTCACTTTTAGCAACTTTACCGTGCATCGCACGGGTTAGCGACTAGTATATATATATAACCAAAACATTTGAAACTCCCACAATTTTTGACATCAGCATTAATTAAATTAAAAAAATTAATTAAGTAAAAAAAAAAAAAGAAGCCCAAAGCCGACTCTAAATCCTAAAGTCAATTCGACTCTAAATCCTTTCTCTCTATTTCTCTACTCTTCTCCCCAAAATCCAACTCTGAAAATCAATCCCAAATGCCATCTTCTTCTCCTCTCTCTTCTCTAAAATTGATACTTCCCTAAAACCTTCTCTTCTCGCTTCCCTTGAAAACCAAGTTTTATCATCAATTTGTATCTCCAATATTCCTCCCCAACGCAAACCCTATACCTAAGGCAGCCAACGTGCTAGGCCTATGTAGGAGTTTCCTTGGTCTCCACTCTCAACCTCTATTCTCCATGGACGGATTCAGTCACAGAGCCGATTAGGTTAAATAATTCCCCTTGTCATTCTCTTTCCTATTTGATTGATCTGCTTCTCAAGAAATTCTTTCTCTACGATTTTCTTTAAATCTTATTTTTTGAGTTTCGGTTTTAGGTAATGATGATGATGCCAATTACTCGGTCCCAATGCCAAGTGAATCCTAGTAGAGGTGTGGTTGCCTTTTTGGTTGTCACCGTTGGCATCACCAAGTCTATCTCTATCTCTCTTCTTCTTCTTGTTGGGAAATTTAGACCTCGGTTGATAGAATTAACAAGACAAGATATGATGACCCAGGAAAACCAATGAAACAAACTAGTTTCATAGTAAAAAACTTAGGGTGAAACTTTCCCAAAAACCAATTCACTATAGTAAAGAGAAGTTTTAGATCTAGTACAAAACCTTTGTCCTTAGACTCTACAATCCCCGTAGATGAACTTACAGCAGAAACCTTCTACCGCTTCAGAACCTCTGAACTCTTCAATATATGAACGCCACCATTTTTGCACGGATCCCAGTACATGACTAACCAATGATGCACGGCTCCCAGTACGTGACTAACTCACCAAATTGAAGAAAATTGTTGGCTACAAAGTTCTTCACTTCATCAACAATGAAGATCAAGAAGCACTTGGTTACAAAACCATAAGGCGCAAAGACGCAGTAGCTTCTTTCAGAGAGAATAAGGCACTCAGTCACCTTTTGCATATGTTCTCCTTGTATTCTCATATGTGACGGCCTTTAAAATATGTCTTATATATGTCTAGGGTTGTGAGAAAAGAAACCCTACACAAATACATAAGCATGGCCCGAAAATCAGATTTGAAAAACTGATTTTTGTAATTCTCGATAAATAGCTATTTGTCCACAACTATCGAGACCTCGATAGATAGCTATCTATCGGTAGCTGTCGAGCTATCTGTTCGCAGCTGTCGAGCTATCTGTCCAGCTTTAGTGAACAAATTTTCTTCACTTGTTTCTTAGTCCAATCTTCATGGCTTTAATACTAGACTTGAACAACATGTTTCTTGAAGTATTAAACACATCCTATATCTGCCCAATTACAAGTAAAGTGCGTTTTGTCAAAAGATTACCCAATTACATAAAATATTGACATATGTTTCTAACATGAATCACATATGTCCTAACACTTCTTTTATGCCTTATGTGAATGATTTGATTTATTAGAAAAGAAGAGCATTTTGTGCATATTGTTGGATTATATATTTGGGTTGTACATTTTTTTTTTCCTTAGGAACCAATATTGTTGCATAGTTGTTGAATGTTTGGAACATTAAGGTGCTCTTGCTGACATCAGGTTTTAATAATCTTGAGGATTGCTTTTATCTGGACATAATATATCTTTTGTTTTTTGTTTTTGTTTTGCTTGGTATTGAAGGAAAAATGATTTGGCTAGGAATGATTCCATCTACTAAAATGTAGATTTGAGGACTTTTACCAATTGAAATGATGAAATTTGCATAGCTATTCATTTGATGAAATGATAGTTACTGATATGGGTTAAAATTCAGATTGAAATTGTTTTAAATGGGACAGAGGCTCAAAGTTGAGTTTTAATTATCTCTTCAATTAGGTTTTTAGTCAATTTAGGGATTTCAATTCCTATCTTTTTGTAAGAAAATATTGTGGATATGGATGGGTTTCGTAGTGGAGCCTCCCAACCCTCAAAATCTGACCACCCTACAAGTTTTGCTTTAGCTTCAAGCTTTACTTAAGTTTGATATCTAGGTTTTTTTTAGCAAATCTAATTTGGCTTTACTTAGATAGGCCAGTTTAGTTCTAGAGTTACATGCACCAAGCAAATAGGCCTGTGGTGCTGATAATTCTTATAGTCTTAATGCCAATGTGGAGGAGATCTTTGTTGCACTAATCTATATTTTTATCACATGTTTGGCCTATTTAGAGAGGACAATGCTGGTCATGCCATTGGAGTTCATGTTGTAGGTTTTGGCAAAAGCCATGGTGTTTTTCTAATGGGTTTTTTGTTCCCATGTTTTTGAAAGGCCTAAGAATGGGCCTGGTGATTTTTTTTTTTTTTTTTTTTTTGAATTATTTGGATTAAATTTCAAAATT